>NW_028258263.1:0-104190 GCF_053883595.1 Heterocephalus glaber
GGACTGCTGAGCTAAATCCCCAGCCCTCTTACACTTTTTCATCAGTTATTTTGGCGTGCTTATCACTATGTAGTGTTGTTTTGTATAGGTATGTAATATTTCATATCCAGGGGAAATGTGACATTTACTTCATAAATTATGGTAAGAGGTATATCAGACGAAATCATATAAAATTTACATCTTATTTTCAGCTTAAAATATATAATATATATTCATTTCCAGTGTTTCATGTTGAGCAAATGTCATCTTTTGTGATGCTGAGAATTGTTATGTGTAACTGTATGCTTAATTATGTACAATCTAGTTTCCCAGTTTTGCTTCCCCTAAAGTGGAGTGAGAGTTGAAAGGTACTTTTAAAAAACTGATTCTGGGCTCTTTCTGTGATGTTCCCTAACATCTTGCAATTGTGTCACCTTTATCTAATGTAACATCTTTTTTTTTTTTTTTTTGGTACCGGGGATCAAAATCGGGTCCTTGTGCTTGCCGCTTGGGCAGCAGGCAGCAAAACCACTGAGCTAAATCCCCGGCCCTAGTGTACCACCTTTGAAAGGAATAACTTTTGAGTCATTCTACTTAGTTTACATTCAACTCTGGACTGCAGTCCATAGACTTAATGTAATTCATTTGTGTAAGAATAAAAAGTGGACTGGCCTAAACAGGTTTGGGAATAACAACTGACTTGTTTAGCATGTAATTCAGTTATACTGGGATCAGAAGTGTTTGATTATGGCTGGATGGAGTGGCCTATGCCTGTAATTCCAGCCTTTTGGGAGGCTGAGGCAGGAAGATTCCAGGTTCAGACCCAGCCTGAATAACTGAATGACTTGGCATGACCTTATCTCAAAATAAATAATTTTTAAAAGATTTGGAATGTAGCTCAGTGCTGAGGTGCTGGGTTCAGTTCCCAGCACTGAAAAAATTAAAAGTTCTTAATTGTAACAAAAATAGTTGAGAGTGGCTAGAATGCCATATCCACATTTATATTTAGTAAAGGGCTAAAACTATATTGGCTACGGTAGGACAGGTAAATGGAGATAGCTCAGTTAAGGGAGCTATTGTAGTTAATGTCTAACGTTGGGTATGCTAAAATAAGAGTATACATTTTATTCCCCCATTCAAAGAGAAATCACATTTTCTAATAGAATTTATTTTACTTTCCTTATAAAAGTAAAAGGTATACTTTGGATTTGTTACTATTTGTATCTCATTTATGTCATGCATTTAAGGAAAATCTTACAGAATTTTTCCATCATTTTTTATACATTTGATATATTCAAGTTTGAAAAGAGAAGCTTAGTTAGATATCAAGTTGGAAAAGCAGGAATTGTTTGGAAGCATTAAGCTATTATTCTTCATTCTAGGGACAATTTTAAATAAATATTTTGAACTTTAAAGCTCAATATTTACTTTGATGTGTGGTAGATTATAGTGTTTTGATATATATTTATCCAGTCTACTATTTTCAAAGTTTTTCTCTTGGGGCAAGGATTTAGCTCGGTGGTTCTGCTGCCTGCTTTGCAAGTGCAAGGTCCCAAGTTCGATCCCCGGTACCAAAAAACAAAACAAAAACAAAACAAAACAAACAAAAACAACAACGTTTTTCTCTTAAGATAAATCATTATTCATCGGGATAGAATAGTGGATGGAAATATAGTTTATGATCTTGAAGTGTCTTTCCACGGGTTCTTCCCTGCTCCCCTTCTTTTGCATATGTCAGGTACATATTAATTGTAGTAACTGACTCTTTGAAAATAATGTTGATGATTGATGTCAACAGGGGAGGGAAGTAAATATTATCTTTATCGTCTCCCAAGTAGCAGTATCCCTAGAGTACCATGGTCGTCTCTGTGGATTTAAATATAGTTATCCTATCTTGAAATATTGGCTGTAGTAATAATTCATGCCTTATTTGAAGAAAAGTGTTTTTTTGGTACCGGGTATCGAACTTGGGACCTTGCGCTTGTGAGGCAGGTGCCAGAACCACTGAGCTAAATCGCCAGCCCAAAGAAAAGTTTTAATAAACATTTTTGTTGCATCTGCGGGGTAGAGAGCACTATGTTACTTCATTGTAGATTTTTTGTGTGTGATAGTTACATTTGTATGCAGAACTTTCAGTTTGTTATATAGTTATAAGGAATGGGTAGAAAAGTGGGACTGTTTGAATACTTTGGAAGGAAAGATGGACAAGTGACTAGTGGGAATATATTAAAAACATTTATTTCTAGTAAAAAAAGAAAATCAGCCCGATTGTTTGGGTCACCTGCAGTTCAATTTGATGAAATCGAACTGACAAGGGACGTGGGAGACAGCGTTGAGGAGCTCAGGCCAGAGAGGGGGCGCGTGCCAGGGAAGGAGGAGGTGGGAACTTGCTCGTGGGAGGGGACGCACTCTGCCGTTGGGGTCCCCTCCCCCCTAACGGTGGCCCATAACGGTGGCGATGAGCAGGCAGGCAAGGCGTGAGGCTGCGCCCGGAAGTGACCCACAGCCTCCAAACAGGGTCTGGGAGGACATGGTAAAGGGCAGGAGTAAGAAGTGCAGAGAGGCGGAGTCGGGAGCCGCTCTTGACCTCCGCGCCTGGGTAGCCCTAGCTAGAGAAGCAGCCGCGCGAGCGTGGACGAGGCCTCCGGGAACCTGGCCGGCCTCGCGGGGGGCGTCAGGCTGGGCCTCTCAAGGGGGCGGGAGGGCGCCAGGCCTGCAGGGGCCGCTGCAGCCTGGACAGAGATGGGGTGGACTGGACCCAGTGAGCAGGCGGGAGCGCGCGGGGCCTGCAGGGGTTGCAGCCTGGACGGAGATGGGGCAGATGGGGACCCACGCTGAAGGGGCTTAGGCTGTGTCCAGGATCCGGGGCTCAGCGCTCAGCCCTGTGCCTGCAAAAGTTACCTTAGTGCTAACAGCCAGCTTCAGACTTTGTAAAAATGACTGGCTGCCTCTCGTGGACTGACATTAGGTTGCCCTGCGTTTAGAACAGACAGTATGCCCCTGGGGATTGATACCGGTTTACTTCCATCTTGCTGGAGAGTTTTAATATCTAAAATTGTAGGCTTTTAAAAATGTAAGCACTGGAAGGTTTTTCCTTCTCCATTTATAGCCCTTGTTTTCTGTAGCTTGACAGAAAATTGAAATGCTGCTGTCTTAGTGACACCAACGGTGAGTGAAGCCCTTGTTCAGGCGGCTCCTGATAGGAACGGGGATGTGGTTGGATGTCTCTCCGTGCAAGTTATTGCCACTACTTTCCACCCTTTGTTGTCTGGCTGGGGGGTTTGGTGGGAGAACCTGTCTGAAACGTGGTATGGAGATTTTAACAGCTGTGTTAAAATGACCACAGACACATCCGCAGCCAGAATCATCAGGACTTGGAAACTATTTCCCCAAATCCAAGCTCCAACCCGCTGGGGTCTGTCCCCCAGAAGACACCTGATGAGAGTTGCAGTGATGACTGACCGTGGCAGTGTTTCTGGAGCTCAGAAGAGGGAAATTGTACTTCAGGTTGGAAATGGGAAAGGAGATCAGCAAAGACTTTCAGGAAAAGGTAGGATTAGAACTGTAACAAGTAGTGCTAAGCTTTGGATGTGTGCGGCTGGTGCTGGAACTGCAGGGTGGTAGTCACCAGGGTCCCTCAGCAAGAGAATAGTCTGGCTGGAAGAGAGTTTCTGAAAGAGGAGGAAGTGGGAAGCAGGTTGGAAGATTGTTTGGCACCAGTCCTGGAGAGCCTGATTATGGTTGGGAGCAGGGCATTCATTCTGTAGGAAGGCACGAGTTGGTTCTTCTCTTTTAAAAATCATATGAGCCACTTTAAGTACAGTAGCATTTAGTACACTGAGTGATTTTTAAGCAGGAGAGCGACTTGATCAGAAGTGTAGTTCACAGTGAACACGACAGCAGTGCCTAGATGGATTGGACATTGACCGAGAAAGGAGAAGCATGGTTGTCAAAGCACTACTAGACTCCGGGCTGCGGTGGTGTAAAGGAGGGTTGCAACGGTAGGGATGGATAGGAGAGGACAGAGGTGAGAGTTGATGGAGAAAGACTGCAAAGACTAGATAGATGGCAAGATCCAAAAGATGGGAAGGGGAGAGAAAGGAAGAGAAAGGTCATCCAGGAATAAAGATTATGGATTGGAAAATTATCTTTGTAAAAGTGGAAGTGAAACTTGAAGATGTGGTGAGATTTTCAAGGGATATCATCATGGAGAGAAAAGGGCCGTAGGTAAATGTACTTTGGGAAAACTTTTAAATTTGAAGAGATAAAAGGAATTAAAAATCAGGTTAATGGTGTAATATGTGAGTATTTAGAAAAATAAAACCAGGAGAGTTGGTATGACAGAAGATTAGAAAAATACGAGTATCTGATCAAATACTGCAAAAAGATAGAAAAGCTTAAAAATTGAGGGAGGCCATTGATTTTGATAATGGAAACGTTGGTCAAGTAAGAGAATTATGGAAGCTTATAAGAAAAGTAGGTGGAAGTAGGAGGGGTAGGGGAAAGGAAAGAAGGGAATGGAATTAATATGAGAAAATGAACAAATAGAAACAAAGTCTTTGTAAATAGGGAGGGATGGAGGGGTTGAAGGGAGGGCAGGCAAGGGGAAAAAATAAGAACCAAGAGAGTATGTAAAGGTGCATATCTGCAATGATGAATGTCATTATATTGTACGCCTAAAATGTCCCAATAAAAGGATAAAAAAATGGAAGTAGGCCAAGAACCTTGTCACTGAATGGGAAGAGGGGGAAGGGCCGTTGGCTCATGGGAAGAGTTTTAGCTTCTAGGAGAAGGAAAGACTGAAGGGAAAGGTTCAGGGGAGGGAGTGAGATGGAGGATCCAAGAAAGGGAAGACTTGAAGGAGCAAAGTCTGGAATATTTGGCATGGGAACATGAAGGGCACAACTTGTGAAGCTAACTGTGGAAGGAGAAGAGCTGCTCTCTCTTCTGAGGTGGTGAATACAAGAGCAAGAATTATATAGAGAAGTGTTAGGGGGAATGTAAAAGTAGCTCTAAAAGAAGTTAAGAGAGCTTGTTCTCACTGGTTTTGTTTTAGTAAGGTAAGAAACTGGTTCACCTTCTTTGGTGAGCTGCTGGAAATGGGAGCAGGTTAGCTGGTGAGGAGCTGGAGGTGGGAGCAGGGATTCAGGGTGAGGAGCCTGAGATGGGGAAAGGGTGGAGAGTGTGGAGCTCAGAGTGGGAAAAAGGAATCCAGAGCAGTTGCTTCAGCACAGACGTTCTTGTGATAATTACTTTATGCATTTGGAATATTAGCATAATTTCTCTCTCTCTCTCTCTCTCTCTCTCTCTCTCTCTCTCTCTCTCTCTCTCTCTCTCATGAGTGGTTGTGAGAGTCAGAACAATTTTGAGGATCATTGAGAAGCTGGATGGATTTGTTAGCATGTTGATCTTTTCCATTGAAGTACCATATGTAAGAAGTTTGCCAGTATATATAATTTTCAAACAATACTGTGTACTAGCGTGGTTGAGCAACACAGTTTCTGGTACTGTATTTGTTACAGTTAATGAAGCCTTAGCAGAGACACATCTTTTTGGAGTTCAGTGAAGTTTTAACTTCAATTTCAGAGTGGTTCCAAGTGTAGTAGATAGAAAGTGTCATCCTGGGGCTGAGAACACTTGCCTGGCAGGCAGCAAGCCCTGAGGTCCCAGCACCACCACAAATAAAATATGTTTTTCTTTGAAGATCCAGTGAGTAAACCATTTAAGTTTGCAAGCCACATGCTCACTCTTCATCTTTTTAACATTTATTTTCACAATCTTTAAGAACAGTAGAGATCTTTTTTAGTTTCCAGCCAGTGAAATAACGGTCTGTGTACTATGGTTTGCCCATCCTAATATGAAATGAGTATATCTTTTCAGAAGTGTTTGAAAGGCGCCCAGGGTCAAAAGTTATATGGGGATAGATTTGGAGATGCCTGTCTGGGAATTTCAGCATTGCAATTTTTAATTGAATTTGAATTGATTTTGTTAGTGAAGGGAAATAATGTTTGAAATTTTTAAGATTAAAGTTGATGGTTTTAAAATGACTTGGGACAACCTGAAGAAATACTGTTACAAAGTCTTGGGAGGAGGCAGAAATTCTTGAATAGTTAAATAATTCATTTCTGCATGACAGTGAGGAGAGGATACTTGGAAAATTATCAAAATCAATACTTTCAAAACTAGAAATAAACCCAAAGCTTACAACAACCCAGTGAACATTAATTGAAGAAAAGAAACAGAACCTCCATAAGAACAGTGGTGTGTTTTTTTTGTTCTTTGATTGGTGCATTTTAGGTATACAATATGTTTACATTTATCATCAGGTGCTTGTACCCGTATATGATGTATCTTCCTTCTGATTTTTTTCCCCATTGCCTGTGCACTCTTCATCCCCTCCACCCTTCCGTATTTACATAAATTTTGTTTCCATTTTTTTTCTTTTCTCATACTTTTTCCTTTCCCTTCTTCCCTTTCCCCTTCCCCTCCCACCACCCCTACACCTTTGGACCTTTTTCTATTTCAAATTATCAATTATTCATTTTAATCTTTGTTTATACTTTCAATTTCTCACACTAGAGAAATTATTTGATATTTACACATATGTGTCCTACTTATTTCACTTAGGCGTATGGCCCAAGATGCATCCATTTAGCTATAAATGTCTCTAGTTTCTCTTTCTTCATGGCTGAGTAGTACTCCATTTTATAAAAACAACCACATCTTTATCCAGTCTCCAGTTGATGTTCATTTGGGCTGTTTCCAAGTTTTAGCTATTACAAACTGTGCCGCTATAAACATGGGTGCACATACATCGCTGTGGTATGATTCTTTTAATTCTTTGGGGAAGATCCCCAGCAGGGGAATAGCTGGGTCAAATGGGACCTCTAGCCCTAGTTCTTTGAGGTATCTCCATACTGATTTCCACAGTGGTTGCACCAGTCTGCCCTCCCAGCAACATTGGAGAAGGGTTCCTTTCCACACCCTCGCCAGCATTTGTTATTGGTTGATTTCATGATAGCAGCCATTCTTTCTGGGGTGAGGTGGAATCTCAGCGTTGTTTTCATTTGCATCTCTCGAATGACCAGTGATGTTGAACATTATTTCATATGTTTATTTGCTATTTCTACTTCTTTTTCTGAGAAATATCTGTTCATTTCAGATGCCCATGTTTGGATTGGGTCTGTCTTTAAATTTGGGAGGTCTGATTTTTTAAAGTTCTTTATAGATTCTAGATAGTAGACATTTGTCTGAGGAACAGCAGGTGAAAATTTTTTCCCACATTGTGGATTGTCTCTTCACCCTGCTGGTGGTTTCTCTTGCTGTGCAGAAGCTTTTCAGTAGGAAAAGATACCACATGTTGATTGTTGGTGTTAGTTCATGGGCAACAGAGGTTTTGTTCATAAAATCTTTTCCTACACCAGTGTCTTCAAGGGTTCTACCTAACCTCTGTTCCAGCTGGTTCAGCATTTCTGTTTTAATATTTAGACCTTTAATCCATTTGGATTTCAGTTTAGTGCATGGTGAGAGATATAGGTCTAGTTTTAATCTTTGGCAAGTTGAAACCCAGTTTTTCCAGCACCATTTGTTAAAGAGACTATCTTTCCTCCAGTGAGGGTGTTTGGCTCCTTCGTTGAAGATGAAGTGGCTGAGTGTGTCTGGAGTTGTTTCTGCATCTTCTAATCTGTTCCACTGGTCCTCAGCTCTGTTTCTTTGCCAGTGCCATGCTGATTTTATCACGGTGGCTTTCTAGTATAGTTTCAAGTTGGGGGTTGTGATATCCCCTGCCATGTCTCTGTTGTCTAGAATTGCTTTTGCTATTTTAGGTCTCTTCTTGTTCCAAATGAATTTTTGGATTGTTTTCTCAAGGTCCCTGAAGTATGCTGCTGGAATTTCCATTGGGATTGCATTGAATCTATATAGCAGTTTTGGAAGTATGGACATTTTCACTATGTTGAGCCTTCCTACTCAGGAGCAAACGATGTCTTTCCATTTTCTGTTATCGTCTTCAATCTCTCTTTTCAGAGTGCTGTAGTTTTCAGAGAAGAGGTCTTTGATTTCTTTTGTTAGGTTGATTCCTAGGCATTTCAGTTTTTTGGATGCTATTGTGAAAGGAATTGTTTGCCCTATTTCTGTCTCAGTGAGTTTGTTGTTCATATAGAGGGAAGCTATTGTTTTTTGGGTGTTGACCTTGTATCCAGCTACACTACTGAATTTCGTTCTTAAGTCTAGAAGACTTTGGGTGGAATTCTTGGGCTCTTCTGTATAGAGTATCATGTCATCTGCAAATAATGACAGTTTGACTTCTACATTTCCTGTCTTTATTCTTTTCATTTCTTTCTCTTGTCTAATTGCTGTGGCTAATGTTTCCAAAACTATATTGAACAGGAGTGGTGATAGTAGACATCCTTGTCTTGTTCCTGATTTGAGTGTGAAGGATTTCAGTTTTTGACTGTTTAGTATGATATTGGCTGTTGGTTTTTCATAGATGACTTTTATCAGATTGAGGTGGAGACCATCTATTCCAATTTTTTGTAGGGTTTTTATCATAAATGCATGTTGGATTTTGTCAAATGCTTTTTCTGTGTCTATGGAGATAATCATATGGTTTTTGTCCTTGGCTCTATTGATATAGTGTATTACATTGATTGATTTGTGTATGTTGAACCATCCTTGCATCCCTGGGATGAATCCCACTTGATCAGGGTGTATGATCTTCTTGATGATCTTCTGCATTCTGTTTGCCAGTATCTTATTAAGGATTTTTGCATCTATATTCATTAGTGAGATTGGCTTATAGTTCTCTTTTTAGGTTGGGTCTTTCTCTGCTTTGGGACTCAAGGTGATGCTTGCTTCCAGGAATGAATTTGGGAGTATTGATTCCCTTTCAATTTCATTGAAGAGTTTAAACAGTAGTGGCAGTAGTCCCTCTCTAAATGTCTTGTAGAATTCAACATTGAAGCCATCAGGACCTGGGCTTTTCTTAGTTGATAAGTTTTTAATTACATTTTCAATTTCATTGGTTAATATTGAGTGTTTTAGAATTTTTAGGTCATCGTTTAATTTTGGTAATTCATACATGTCTAAGAATCTGTCAATTTCTTCTGTGTTTTCCATTTTATTGGCGTATAGGTTCTGGAAGTAGGTATTGATGATCCTCTGGATTTCTGCTGGGTCTGTTGTCATTTCACCCCTTTCATTCCTACTTGCATGGATTTGGGCTTTTCCATTTTCTGACAAGGTTGGCTAAAGGTTTGTCAATTTTGTTTATTCTTTTGAAGAACCAACTCTTGGCTTCATTGATTTTTTTGTATCGTTCTCTTAGTCTCCATTCCACTGATTTCTGCTCTGATCTTTATAATTTCCTCCCTTGTATGAGGGAGGGTTTGTCCTGCTCTTTTTCTAGAAACTTGAGGTTCAGCATAAGGTTGTTTCACTGGGTTCGCTCTGTTTTCTTCATGTGAGTATTCACTCCTATGAATTTCCCTTATAAGATTGCTTTCATTGTGTCCCATAGATTGCTATATGTTGGATTGGCATTGTCATTTAATTGTAGGCACTGTCTGATTTCTTCTTTAATTTCCTCTGTGACCTATTGGTTATTCAGAAGTGTGTTGTTCAGTTTCCATGTGTTTATGAAATTCTTTTGGTTTCTTTTGCTATTGATCTCCAATTTCATCACACTTTGGTCTGATAATATACAGGGGATAACTTCAGTTCCTTTGGACTTAAACATGTACTATGCGCAAGTATGTGGTCTATTTTGGAGAATGTCCCATGTGCAGCTGAAAAGAATGTGCAGATTCTGTAGGGTGGAACACTCTGTAAACATGTGCTAAGTTCATTTGTTGAAGAGTTCGATTGAGTTCTAGTATTTTGGTGTTTATTTTTTGTCTAGTTGATCTATCTATTTGTGAGGGTGGGGTACTGAGGTTCCCCACTACTCTTGTATTAGTGCTTATGTGATTTTTCATGTCCGTTAATATTTGTTTTATATAGTTGGGCGCAGTAGTGTTTGGTGCATAGATATTAATGATTGTCATCTCTTCCCCTTGGATTGTTACCTTTACAAGGATGTAGTGTCCTTCTTTGTCTCTCTTAATCAGTATTGGTTTGAAATCCACTTGATCTGCAGAGAGGATAACAACACCTGCTTTTTTTCAGGTTCCTGTCTCATGGAGTATTGTTTTCCACCCTTTAACTTTCAGTCTGTGAATTTCTTTTTGAATTAAGTGTGTTTCTTCTATGCAGCATATTGTTGGATCTTGCTTCTTGACTCATTCTGCCAGTCTATATATTTTGATTGATGAATTGAGACCATTTACATTGATGGTTATAACTGATATGTAGTGACATCATTGCCATGAGTTTTTCTTTTTGTTGGATTCTCCCCCTTTGTGTTTAATTTCTTGTTGTGCCTGATGGATTCATTCTGCTGGGCTTCTTGGGGTTGTGATCCTCATTGTCTTTTCCTAGGATATTGTCTAAAACTTTTGGAAGTGCTGGTTTGGTGTTCATGAAGTTCCTAAGGTGCTCTTTGTCATGAAAGTATCTTATTTCTCCATCCATTTTGAAAGATAGTTTTGCAGGGTACATCAATCTGGGTTGGAAGCTGTTTTCCTTTAGGGCTTGGAATATGTCACTCCAAGCTCTTCTTGCCTTGAGGGTTTGCATTGAGAATTCTGCTGTCATTCTGATGGGCTTTCCTTTATACGTGATTTGTTTCTCTTCTCTAACTGCTTGTAGAATTCTGTTCTGTTGAGTTTCTAAAATCTTAACTATTATTTGCTTATGTGTAGATTTTTTTGATCAAGGGTATTTGGAGTCCTATATGCCTCACTTATCTGTATGTCAAGTTCTTTTCCCCTTCTTGGGAAGTTTTTTGCCATCCCTTTTGTGAACAGTTTTTTTATGTCATCTGCACTCTCTCCATGTTTCTGGATTGACTCTGATCAGTCTTATGTTATTCTTCTTTGTATGGTCTAGCAGCTGCTGGATTGATTTCTTGTGGTCCCTTACTATTTTAAGAAAATTTTTCTTTTCCCGGTCACTAATTGCAATGTTATCTTCTGTATCTAAAATTCTGTCCTCACATTGGCTCATTCTGCTGCATAGACTTTCGGTGGAGTTTTTCATCTCCTGTAAATCTATTTGCATCTGTTTTATGGAGTCCATTTGTTTCCTATGTTGGCATTCCATCATGTTCCTGAGCTCCTCTATTTTCTTAGTCTGTGTCTACTCTAGATTTCTTAATCATGTCTTGCACTATGGCCACAATCTCTGCTGTTATCTGAGAAATTATTTCTGATTTAATTTTTTCCAGATCCTCTTCTGTTGCCAGTTCAGGGAGGCCATGTGGTTGAGTATCGCATTGTTCCATCTCGTTTTACGTGATCTGTAAGTCTGTTTTTGAGACTTGTTTATGTGTCTTCTCATTTCAGTGGGGAAACGGGTTGCTGCTCACCTCCTTGGTGCTGGGTGGGGCTCTGCTCCTTTGCCCTGGGTCCGGTGGTATGGCAGCCCAAAAAGCTCAGCTGCTCGGCTCTGGGGACCTCTTCTCCTTTGCACTGGGGGCAGCAGTACAGTAGGCCAAAAGGCTCACCTCCTCAGCTCTGGACAGGGCTCTACTCCTCTGCGCTGGGTGTGGTACAGCAGCCTGAAATGAAGACATTCGAAATCCTCTCGAAAATTGAATCTAACTGCATATAAAATGATTGTATACCATACTCATGTGGGATTTATCCCAGAATTGTAAGGGTGATTCAAAATATGCAAATTGATAAGCATATTAAATTACAGAATAAAATATTAAAACCTATAGGATAATCTTAATAGAAAAACTATTCAGCAAAGACCAATATCCCTTCATGATTAAAAACAATCAACAATTACATAGAGAAAGAATCTACTGATAAGAAGACTAAAGCAAAAAAAAAAATGACGACCTGTAGCTTATGTCATTCTGAATAGGAAAAAGCTGAAGTCATTTTTTTCTAAGACCAGAACCAAGTCAAGAATGTCCACATATAACATTCTTATTTAATATAGTATTGAAAGTCTTAGCTCGAGTAATAAAATAAGAAATAGGAGATCCAAGTAGGAAAGGAGGTCAAATTATTCTTGATTACAGATAGCATGATTTTATATGCAGAAAAATCTGAGACTTCACCAAAAACAAAAAACAAGAAACAACATAAGAACAACAAAAAAAACCCTGTTGAAAGTGATGAATAAAGTCAACATACCAAAATTAGTAGCTGTTTCCCTGTGGCACTGGGGATATACAATAATGAAATTGCTGAGAAAAAAGACAATAAAGCAATCCTATTCAAAGAACTATAGTAATAAAAACCTTGAGAATAAATTTAACTTAGGAAGTAAATGATTTCTGCAATGCAGATTATAAAACACTGATGAAGAAATTTAAAACAGAAAAAAATAGACATCTCAAGGTCATGGATTGGAAGAATTAATGTTGTTAAAATATGCATACCACCCAAAGGAATCTACAGATTGAATGCAGTTCTTATTAAAATACCCATGACATTCATCACAGAAAAGAAAAGCTTTGTACAATTTGAACACAAAAAGACCTTGAGTAGCTTAAGGAATCCTGAGCCAAAAGAACAAAGCTAGAGTCATTATAATTCCTGACCCCAAGAATACTACAAGATGATAGTAATCAAAACAGCATGATGCATAAAAACATGATGCATATGCCAATGGAGCAGAATAGAGAAACCAGAAATTAGTCCATATATTCACAGCCAAATGGCTTTTGACAAAGTCAGCAAGATCATATATTGGACAATGGAAAATCTCTTCAAAAAATGGTGCTGAGAATGCTGGATATCCATATGCAGAAGAAAGAAACTAAATTCCTCTCACCACATTCAAAATTAAAAAAAAAATAAAGACTTAAATGTGTAAGTTCTGAGACTTTCAATGTACTGAAAAAAATATAGAGCAAAATGTTCAGGACAGTGGTCTGGATAAAAAAAATTTTGATAGCTTCAAAAGTCCAGGCAACATAAGCAAAAATTGACAAATGGGATTACTTGAAACAAAACATTTCTGTGTAGCAAAGGAAACAATCAACATGTGAAGAGACAACCTACAGAATGAGAGAAACTATGTGCAAACTATTCATCCAACAAGGGATTAATTTCCAAAATATATAAAGGACTCAACTATACAGAAAACAAATCTGACTAAAAAATACACAAATTATCTGAACTCATGTTTCTCAAAAGAGGCTACATAAATGACCAGCAAGTATATGAAAAAGTGCTAAACATCACTAATAATCAGCTCTCCTCTGCCGAAGCCCTTTCACCATGCTGTTCTGCTTTGGACCCTCCCAAGTATGGACTAAAACCTTAAACTGTGAGCTAAAATAAACTACTACTTTCAGTTTTGGGTGTTGGGTATTTTGTCCTAGCAGTGAGGAAAGGAAGCAAGATGCCAAGATATGGAGTCAATCTATTTGTTTAACAGCTGAATGGATAAGGAAATTATGTATGTACTGATATCTTTATAGCTTTTGTATTTTGGATGATTTAGCTTGTAACTTAAGTAGTTACAATTAGAGAAATACTGATTGTGTTTGTTCCAGAGGATTAGTGATAGAAGGAAAGCATTTAGAATGCCTCTAATTTGCAGTACCTGGTATCAAACTTAAGACCTTGCACTTACAAGGCAGGTGCAATGACACTGAGCTAAATTCCCAGCTCCAGTGCCTCTAATTTGTAGAGTATTTTACATTTATAAGGTGTTTCTACATATATTGCCAAAATTGGACTTTGCTATAGTTCCTTGCATATTTAATAGATAAGGAAATAGAAGTCAAAATTGGTAAATAGGCAGCATTCACAGCCAAGACTTGAATTTAAGCTTTTAACTCCTATGTCAGTGTTCTTTTTAGTGTATCGTGGAAATAAAACTAAAAGAGACATGATCGCTTCTGTACCCTGAGTGTATATTGCAGTGGTGGTGAAGGTGGTGAACTGCAGTGGGCTGTTGAATGTGCAGTACGCATGACTGCCCTAAAAGCCATCTGCGTAGGGACTTGTAAGCTGCTTTCACTGAGACCATCAACAGGAAGCGTTACTTGGACTTTTTTTTTCCAAAATCACTACCAAGCTTTTGTCTTATGTGAGTTATTACAGATGGAACAGGAAAGATATAAGAGCTGGTAAAATGCTGCAAATGATTGTATTGAGTTACAGTGATAGAGTTGGGCTGCATGTTATTATTATAAAAAGTCTCTAATACTTGCATATAATATTTCTGGAAAGAAATATTTCCAATTCTATATTTATTCTATTTATTATATGGTAAAGATATGTTTGATCCACAGAAACTTTTTTTGCTGAATTCTCCAACTCAGGGTGAGTTTCTAACACATTAAGCTTTGAAGTTCTCAAATAATAATAATAATACTGACATTTAAATTATGACTGAGCTAAATCATTCTATTTTTCTTTCTTTTTTTTTCTTTTTTTTGGGGGACCGGGGATCGAACTCGGGTCTTTGCGGTTGCGCAGTAGGCGGTGAAACCACTGAGCTAAATCCCCAGCCAATCATTCTATTTTTCAATGGGCAAGTTGATTAAAAATATTATAGAAGAAATATTTATCCAAATGTCTATCATGCCACATACATGCATAGATAATGTGTGTTAGTTATTTTTCTGTCAAATGCTTTTGACAGACTGATAGACGGTCCTTTTAAGGACATCATTTAATTTGCAGATTACCAATTTTTTTAGTATAAAATGTCATAAATCCTAGTGGTTACTTTAGTCATTTGGACCATAATAGAACGTAACCTTTATTTGACTATATAGCAGGTATGCAAATGTTACACATCACAAATATATTTCATTAAATCAGTCCCATTTTCTGAATCACAGTTGATATTTAGGACAGGATAGTTGTGGATATTGTGGCATTTAAACCCATGTCTAATTTCAGGTCCTGGAATACTGAGAATTGGGGCAGGCATGAATGGCCATGACAGATTTACAGGTGTGCTGCAGGACGTGAGGGCCTATGAACGGAAACTGACCCTGGAAGAAATTTATGAGTTTCATGCTATGCCTGCGAAGGATGATTTACACCCCATTTCTGGATATCTGGAGTTGAGGCAGGGAGAAACCAACAAATCATTTATTGTTTCTGCAAGAGATGACAATGAAGAGGAAGGAGAAGAATTATTCATTCTTAAACTAGTCTCTGTGTATGGAGGAGCTCACATTTCTGAAGACAATAGTACAGCAAGATTAGTAATACAAAAGAGTGACAATGCCAATGGCCTGTTGGGTTTCACAGGAGCTTGTATACCAGAGGTAAGTAGTAAGCTTAGAGATTTAGGGTTAGGAATTCATTTCAAGTGGGTCTGTTTGAGACTGAGCTTTCTTTCATTTGGTAAGATTGCTCAGGCAACTACACTAAATCCAGAAGTGTGCTAGAGCCAGTGTTTGCAAATATGAATTACAGTCCCTGCTCTTACGAGGTCACAGTTTAAATAAGCTTAATGCATTGACAAGAATTAATAACAAGTCAGCAAATAAATCTTAACAGCATTAAAGTTAATGCACGTTAAAAGAATGCATAATTATATGCTACATGCGATTTAGTTTTGGCTACTGTTTTGGATACCATATAAGTAAGTGAAATAGTATGTCTGATAGCTTCTATAAATAATTATAAAAGCAACTTTCTTCCAATGTGATTTTTCATTTGTGAAACAAAGAGTTACAGCATTCTTCCATGCTGGGTGTAAATGCCTTTTTTATCAGACTTCTTGGCCAGTGTAATTCATTAGATTGTTTTACCGTGGTTATCAATTCTTTGTAAGTTTTCAAAGATTCGTAATCATCTTGATTTCCTATATGGTAACTTGAGATCTCATGAAACTACTTCACAGGTGTTGTGTGTGACAGCAACAGGTTGATGTTCATAAAAGGCTGCCAAGAAACAAGAGAGCCTTTTCCTTTGCAAGTTGACTCTGGTATGTTTAGAAGGGTGTATATGTAAGTTGAAATGATTAAGAAAAGGGGGAATGGATGTGATTGTAATGTTACATAGTATAAATATGAAAATATCACAATGAAATCCAATATTTTATGCAGTTTATATGCATTAATAAAAATGGGAAAAAAACAGGGATGAGTAGAACTTGGAAAAAAATATAGATCACTTTTTATTTATATATTTTTATTTTTAAAAATTTTTTTGGTACTGGGGATTGAACTCAGGTCCTTGCACTTGCGAGGCAGGCGGCAGAACCACTGAGCTAAATCCCTGACCCCCCAAAAATATATAGATCACTTACACTGGCACACCTGGCTTTGTGGAATGTCACGTTGCCCCTTTACCCCTGGCAACAATCATGAGAGATCCTCAAAGGGTAGTCTTTTTTACATCAGAAGTAAAGTATTCTACACCAGGGACAAAAATATTATGTAAACCTACAGCTTAGAAAGGAAGTATGCTTGCCTGTGGTGATAATGCTTTGAAGTGGATATTCAGCCATCAGAAACCTTTTACAGATTAATTTTATTTGCCTTCCAGATAATCCATAGTATAAGTGCAAAACATACTGTTACTCTCCATATCTGAGGTTTGGAAGCCCAGGAAATAACTAATCTAAACTGTGTTAAATGAAACAAGATTGAGCCAGATGCCTGGTTCAGATCTTGATGGTTATTAGTGGTAATGAATCTTAATTTTCTATTTGCTTCTAAGATACAAAGGGAAGGATTAGAATTTGAACTCATGTCTTGTGACTCCTAACCTGTTGTCTTTTTGTCTATATGTTCAATGTTATTATCTCTATTCTTGAAAAGACAGATAGCTTTTGTCTGGTGCAAGAACCACCATAGTGTCATGTCAGGTGAGATTCCCTTCAAACCTAGTCCCTACCTGTGGCTCTGACCCATCTGGGGTTGTTCTGTCTCTTGGTCAGTGTATGTCAGTCTGACTTGTCTTGTTGAAGTTCCAGTCTCAAGGCAGCAGCCTTCAGTAGCCTCTCCACCTACATCATATTTGGAGTCTCATATTTTCTCTACATCATATTTGGAGTCTCAGCTTCAAAGACATTGCTGCAGTGAAAATTTTATTTAAAGTAAAGAATCATCTTTTCCCAGCTTGTTACGCTTCATCCATCCATAGTTGTAATTTTTCTGTAGCATTGATCACATTCTCAAATTCTTTGTTATTTGTAAGTCTACTTATTTACTGGCTACCCCTCTGTCATAAAAATGTAAGAGCAATGCATGTACTGAGCTTTTATTTGTCCATTATTGTATATTTAGTACCAAGACAAAGTGGAATATGTATTTTAATATTAAATCATGAAAAGGCATGTAACAGTTCAGATACTAGACACATTTAGATTTAGTTAAACTACATAAACAACCAAACTGAAAAAAAAAGTACCTAGAAAACTTTTTAAACCTTCCTAAAATAAGGAATGGTTTTTTAGTATTTCTCTGGTTTTCTGGAGCAATATAGTTAAGTTTTCAATGGTTGCTCGCCTTGCACATTCCATTGGTAGAAAGTTGGTGATGCTGGTCTAGTCATTAGTTATGCAAACTTGTCTGTCCCTGTTGGTCCATTCCTGAACTGGAACCAGACCTGTTAACCCTTTCATTGCTTGTCTTAGTCACTTTCCTCATGGCTAGGACAAAGTGCCTGCCACCAGTAATGTAAGGGAGGGGTGGTTTACTTGGACTCATGTGTTTAGTCCATAGTCTCCCAGTTGCAAGGCAGGAGGGCATGACAGAGAGGCAGTGGAGGAAAAGCTGCTCATGTCATGGCAGCCAGAAAGCAGCAAGTCAGGGGCAGGATATACTCTTCTAGGCCATGCCCCCAGTGACCTGTCCTCAACCTGACCCCACTTTCTCACAGCAAGTCAGCTGGATGCCCCTGTAATCCAGTCACCTCCCAGATACATGAGGCTTTATCTTTGAGCTTTGATTACCAAGAAGATTACAGGATTTTCATTCTTGAAAATGTTGAGAATAGAAACATATAACTCCTACTTTTATCTTGATGTGATTTGAAGACAAGAGTCTTTAATATTTTTATTATCATTATTACCACCAGTATTTGATTGCTTACTGAAGTCATTCTCAACCAGTATTTATTGATTGCTTACTGAAGTCATTCTCAGGGGCCTGAGGATCCCTGGCATTTGCCAAGATTCTTTCACAGGGGCCACAAAGTCAAACCCTATATATATATATATATATTTTATTTTTTTTTTTCTACCAGGGATTGAACTCTGGTCATTGCACTTGCTTGCACAGCAGGTGGCGAAACCACTGAGCTAAGTCCCCAGCCCTCGTTAATGATATTAAGATGTTTTCTTTTCTCATTTTATTGACATTTTGTATTGCTAAGAAATGGTGGTCAAGCCTGCTGGCTTCTGTTGCCTTTGCAGGACACAAGGTCTAGGTGCACATTATTCACCACCACACACCCATTGCTTAGGAAGTGCTAATTTCACTTGCAAATGTATTTCATGGAGCAATAAAAATATTAGTTTTTTAAAAATATTGACCCACAAATTTCTCTCTTGATTATTCCCTGTCATGGAATGAGAGACACAAATAAAGTACTTCTGCTCTGTTCTCCGAACATCATAGGTATCTTTTTTTCTTTTTTTCTTTGATTTTTTTGAGGCAGGGTCACCCTTTGTAGTTCAGGCTGGCCCTGAACTCACTATGTAGTCCAGGGTGGCTTTGAACTTGCGGCAATCCTCCTGCCTTAGCCTCCCTAGTGCTGGGCATTACAGGCATGCACCACCACACTCAGCCATCATGGGTATCTTAAGGCAAGTACTTTGTACAGATTTTGAGTCATGAGTTAAAGTAGTTGCTGTTTCCATGGAATGCCACATTTACTTGAAAAAAATGACAAATTTTGTTTTTTTCAGACTAGAGTATATGGCAGACATTTTCATGAAAATGAATGGAGTAAGCCATTCATTAATTGAAAAACAACTGAGAGAACTTATGGAAAATAAAAATTATCTTTCAAATGAAAATTTGAATTTTGTAATCTGCCAAAGTGAGCTTGTCTGTTTCTCAATACTTAAAAGACTTCAGATAAGATGGACAGTGATTATTTTGTATGATGACATGTGTCAACATTTAGAAAAACTGTATAACTCAGTAAAACAATATTTTCCAAATAATCTTTGCATATTATTATGTCATGCTTGGGAAAAGATTGATTCAAAGTACAAGGTAGGCCAGTAGACTTTCTTTTTCTTAAATTCTTTTATTGATACACTTTAGGTATACAGTATGTTTACATTTATCATTGGGTGCTTGTACCTGTGTATATGATGTATCTTCTTCTTTTTTCCACATTACCTGTGCACCCTTCACCCCCTCCACCCTTCCCTATTTACATAGACTTCATTTCCATTTTTTTTCTTTTCTCATAATTTTTCCTTTCCCTTCTCTCCTTTCCCCTTCCCCTCCCACCACCCCTACCCCTTTGGACCTTTTCTTCCTGTTTCAAATTATCAATTATTCATTTTCATCATTTTAACTCTTACTTGCACTTTCAGTTTCTCACACCAGAGAAACTATTCGGTATTTACACGTGTGTCCAATTTATTTCACTTAAGAGTATGGCCTCAGTGTGCATCCATTTAGCTATAAATGTCTCTAATTTCCCATTCTTTATGGCTGAGTAAGCACTCCATTTTATAAAAAACCCCACATCTTCTTTATCCCAGTTTCCAGTTGATGGGCACTTGGGCTGTTTCCAAGCTTTAGCTATTACAGACTGTGCTGCTATAAATATGGATGCACATGTGTCACTGTGGTATGATTCTTTTAATTGTTTTTTTTTCAATTTTAAGAAATATTTTAATAAATGATAATAAAGATGGTAAAGAGATGACAAGTAATAAAAGTGACAAGCAAATAATGGAAATTTAGGAAAATATCTGAACTTTAGATAATTCTGGATATTGTTATCTATTCATTAGGAGTTGGCTGAAGATGCTTCACCTATAATGACTATCAAATTCAAGTCTATTATTCCTTCTGGGTAGTTTTGAAGATCATACAATTTCTTGGTTTTTGATTTCAGATTTCATGGAGCTTACCAGGATAAAAGAAGAGATTTTGTGGTGGCTAGCTAATTTATCCTATCTTTTTAAAAATTTTTTTTGTATTAAATTCTTTTATTGGTACATTGTAGGTATACAACACAATTACATTTCTCATTGGGAATTGTACCTTTACATAATGCATCTTGGTTCTTCTTTTTTCCCCATTCCTAGCCCTCCCTTCACGCCCTCCACCCTTCCCTGTTTACAAAGACTTTATTTCCATTTTTTTCCATTTCTCATCATTTTTTCCTTTCCCTTCTTTCCTTTCCCCTGCCCCTCCCACTACCCCTACCCCTTTGGACCTTTTCTTCCTATTTTACATTATCGATTATTCATTCTAATAATTGGTACATTTTAGGTATACAATATAATGACATTCATCATTGGAAATTTGCACCTTTACATAGTCTCTCTTGGTTCTTGTTTTTCACTTTTGCCCAGCCCTCCCTTCAATCCCTCCAGCCCTCCCTGTTTACAAAGATTTTGTTCCTATTTTTCCATGTTCTCATATTAATCCCATTCCCTTCTATCCTTTCCCCTAGCCCTCCCACTTCCTTCCTCTTTGCCCCTTTTCTTCCTAGTTCACATTACCTATTATACATTTAGTCCTTATTTACACTTTCAGTTTCTCACACCAGAGAAACTATTTGGTATTTACACATGTGTGTCCTATTGATTTCACTTAAGAGTATTGCCTCAATGTGCATCCACTTAGCTATAAATGTCTCTAATTTGTCATTTTTTATGGCTGAGTACTACTCCATTTTATTAAAAAACCACATTTTCTTTATCCAGTCTCCAGTTGATGGGCATTTGGGCTGTTTCCAAGTTTTAGCTATTACAAACTGCACTGCTATGAACATGGGTGCACATATATCACTGTGGTATGATTCTTTTAATTCTTTGGGGAAGATCCCCAGCAGTGGAATAGCGGGGTCAAATGGGACTTCCAGTCCTAGTTCTTTGAGATATCTCCATACTGATTTCCACAGTGGTTGCACCAGTCGACACTCCCACCAGCAGTGGAGCAGGGTTCCTCTTTCCCCACAGCCCCGCCAGCATTTGTTATTGGTTGATTTCATGGTAGCAGCCATTCTTTCTGGGGTGAGGTGAAATCTCAGTGTTGTTTTCATCTGCATCTCTCGAATGACCAGCGATGTTGAACATTTTTTCATGTCTTTATTTGCTATTTCTACTTCTTTATCTGAGAAATGTCTTTTAATTTCAGCTACCCATTTTTGGATTGAGTCTTGAAATTTGGGAGGTCTGATCTTTTTATGTTCTTTATAGATTCAAGATAGTAGACCTTTGTCTGAGGAAGAGCAAGTGAAGATTTTTTCCCACATTGTGGATTGTCTCTTCACACTGCTGGTGGTTTCTCTTGCTCTGCAGAAGCTTTTTAATAAGAAGACATCCCATTTGTTGATTGTTTGTGCTAGTTCACGGGCAACTGAGGTTTTGTTCATAAAATCTTTTCCTACAGCAATGTCTTCAAGGGTTCTACCTAACCTCTGTTCCACCTGGTTCAGAGTTTCTATTTTAATATTTAGATCTTTAATCCATTTTGATTTTAGTTTAGTGCATGGTGAGAGATACAGGTCTAGTTTTAATCTTTGGCAAGTTGAAGCCCAATTTTTAAAGCACCATTTATTAAAGAGGCTATCTTTCCTCCAGTGAGGGTGTTTGGCTCCTTTGTCAAAGATGAGATGGCTAAGTGTGTCTGGCATTGTTTCTGCATCTTCTAATCTGTTCCACTGGTCCTCAAGTCTGTTTCTTTGCCAGTACCATGCTGTTTTTCTTACAGTAGCTTTGTAGTATAGTTGCAGGTTGGGGATTGTGATTGTCTCTGTTACCTAGAATTTCTTTTGCTATTCTGGGTCTCTTCTTGCTCCAAATGAATTTTTGGATTGTTTTCTCAAGGTCTATGAAGTATGCTACTGGGATCTCAATTGGAATTGCATTAAATCTATATAGCAGTTTTGGAAGTATGGCCATTTTCACTATATTAATCCTTCCTACCCAGGAGCAGGGGATGTCTGTCCATTTTCTGATATCATCTTCAATCTCTCTTTCAGAGTGTCACAGTTTTCAAAGAAGAGGTCTTTGATTTTGTTCGTTAGGATGATTCCTAGGTATCTCAGTTTTTTGGATGCTATTGTGAAAGGAGTTATTTGCCCTATTTCTCTCTCAGTGAGTCTGTCATTGGTGTAGAGGAAAGCTATTGAGTTTTGTGTGTTGACCTTGTAACCAGCTACTTGACTGAATTTGGTTATTAAGTCTAGAAGACTTTTGGTGGAGTTCTTGGGGTCTTCTATATAGAGTATCATGTCATCTGCAAATAATGACAATTTGACTTCTTCTTTCCTATCTTTATTCCTTTTATTTCTTTCTCTTGTCTGATTGCCGTGGCCAATGTTTCCAGAACTATATTGAACAAGAGTGGTGATAGTGGACATCCTTGTCTTGTTCCTGATTTGAGTGTGAAGGATTTCAGTTTTTGACCATTTAGTATGATATTGGCTGTTGGTTTTTCATAGATGGCTTCTATCAGTTTGAGGTAGAGACCATCTATTCCAAATTTCTGTAGGGTTTTAATCATGAATGGGTGATGGGTTTTGTCAAATGCCTTTTCTGCGTCTATTGAGATGATCATATGTTTTCTGTCCTTGACTCTATTAATATAGTGTATTACATTGATTGATTTTCATATATTGAACCATCCCTGCATCCCTGGGATGAATCCCACTTGATCAGGGTGTATGATCTTCTTGATGATCTTCTGCATTCTGTTTGCCATTATCTTATTAAGGATTTTTGAATCTGTGTTCATTAGTGAGATTGGCCTATAGTTCTCTTTTTGGGTTGGGTCTTTTCCTGGCTTTGGAATCAAGGTGACGCTTGCTTCCAGGAATGAATTTGCTTCCCTTTCAATTTCCTTGATGAGTTTAAAGAGTACTGGCATTAGTTCTTCTTTAAATGTCTTGTAGAATTCGGCAGTAAAGCCATCAGAGCCTGATCTTTTCTTTGTTGGTAAATTTTTTATTACATTCTCAATTTCACTCATTTTAATTGGGGTGTTTAGAATTTCTATATCTTATTCGTTTAACTTTGGCAATTTTTATGTATGTAGGAATCTGTCCATTTCTTCTGTGTTTTCCATTTTATTAGAGTATAGGTTCTTGAAGTATTGATGATCCTCTGGATTTCTGCTGGGTCTGTTGTGACTTCCCCTTTTTCGTTCGTAATTGCAGGATTTGAGCCTTCTCTTGCCTTTTTTTGATAAGGTTGGCTAAAGGTTTATCAATTTTATTTATTCTTTTGAGAAACCAACTCTTTGATTCATTGATTTTGTGTATCGTTCTCTTAGTCTCCATTGCATTGATTTCTGCTCTGATCTTTATAATTTCCTCTCTTGTATGAGCTTTGGGTATGCTGTGCTCTTCTTTTTCTAGGAGCTTGAAGTTCTGCATTAGGTTATTTATTTGAGTTCTCTCTTTTCCTAATATGGTCATTCACTGCTATGAATTTCCTATGTAGAACTGCTTTCATTGTGTCCCATAGATTCCTGTATGTTGTACTGGCATTATCATTTACTTGTAGAAACTGTCTAATTTCTTCTTTAATTTCCTCTGAGACCCATTGGTTATTCAGGAGGGTGTTATTCAGTTTCCATGTGTTTGTGGGGGTTTTGCGGTTTCTTATGTTATTGATCTCCAATTTTATTGCACTATGGTCTGATAATATACAGGGGGTAACTTCAGTTCTTTTACATTTAGTTAGACATGTCCTGTGAGCTAGCATGTGGTCTATTTTGGAGAATGACCCATGTGCAGCCAAAAAGAATGTGTATTCTGATTTTCTGGGGTCGAACACTCTGTAAACATCTGTTAAGACCATTTGTTCATGAGTTTGGTTCATTTCTAGAATTTTGTTGTTAATTTTTTGTCTAGATGATCTGTCTATTTGTGACAGTGGGGTATTGAAGTTTCCCACTTCAATTGTATTAGTGCTTATTTGGTTTTTCATGTCCATTAACATTTGTTTTGTATAGTTGAGTGCATTTGTATTTGGTGCATACATATTTATGATTGTCATCTCTTCCTCTTGGATTGTTCCCTTCACAAGTATGTGGTGACCATCTTTGTCTCTCTTAATTGGTTTTGGTTTGAAATCTACTTTGTCTGCAAATAAGATCGCTACCCCTGCTTTTTTCTGGGTTCCTGTCTCGTTGAGAACTGTTTTCCATCCTTTTACTTTCAGTCTATAGATTTCTTTTTGAGTTAGGTGTGTTTCTTCTATACAGCATATTGTTGGATTTTGCTTCTTAATCCATTCTGCCAGTCTATTTCTTTTGATTGGTGAATTGAGGCCATTGACATTGATGGTTATAATTGACAGATATTAACTCATCCTTGTCATGATGTTTTACTTTTGTTCGCTCTTTTCTTATTTTTCCCCCTTTCCCTTTAGTTTCTTACCTGGTAGCTTCCCTCTGCTGGGCCACATGGAGTTGTGACCTTCATTGATTTTTTTTTGTTTAGAATTGCTTGGAGTCTTGGTTTGGTGTTCATGGAATTTCTTAAGTGTTCTTTGTTGTGAAAGTATCTAATTTCCCCATCAATTTTGAAAGATAATTTTGCAGGATACAACAGTCTAGGTTGGACGTTATTTTCTTTTAAGTCTTGAAATACTTTACTCCAGGCTCTCCTTGACTTGAGAGTTTGTGTTGAGAAGTCTGCTGTTATTCTAATGGGTTTTCCTTTGTAGGTGATTTGTTTCTTTTCTCTAACTGCTTATAAGATTTTGTTCTTCTGTTGGGTTTCTGGGATCTTGACTATTGTATGTCTAGGTGTAGATTGCTTTTGATCGTGGCTTGTTGGAGTTCTGTATGCCTCACTTATCTGTATGTCTGTTTCTCTACATCTGTCTGGGAAGTTTTCAACTATTACTTCTGTGGACAGTTTTTTTATGTCAATTGTAGTTTCTCCTGTTTTTTTGTGGACTCTTATCAATCTTATGTTATTCATCTTTGCATCATCTAGCAGCTGCTGGATTGATTTCTCATGGTCCATCACTATTTTTTTGGTATGGGGGATCGAGCTCAGGTCCTTGCACCTGTGCAGCAGGTGGTGAAACCACTGAGCTAAATCCCCGGCCTCCATTACTAGTTTGAAGAAGTCTGTGTTTTCATGGTCCTTAACTGCAATCTTGTCTTCTATATCTGATATTCTATCTTCAGATTCCCTTAATTTGCTGTACATGGTTTCAATGGAGTTTTTAATCTCCTGAATATCTGAATATGTTTCATGGATTCCATTTCTTTCTTATGTTGGGCAATCATGGTTTCCATTTCTTTCTTATGCTGGTCATTCATAGCTTCCAGCATGTTTCTGAGCTCATCTATTTTTTACCTGTTTCTGTTCTAGAGCCTCTAATCATGTCTTTCACTCTGCTCACCATCTCTGTAGTTATCTGGGAGATTATTTCTGCTTTGAATTTTTCTGGAGCCTCATTCATCTGTTTTGTTACTTCCTGTGCTATCAGTTCAGGGTGTCCAGGTGGTTCATTAGACTTTTCCACCTTGTTTCCCCCAGAATTTACCCTTGGTGGGATGGAAGTCTGAGTTTGTGCCTTGCTTAAATGTCTTCTCATTTTTGTTTTTGGTACTGTCCTTGGTTTAATTCCTGGATTGATACTTCGAAATTGCTTATTGTAAGTATCTTTGTTGCTTGTAATTAGAACCCCTATGGAATGATATCTTCTCATAGGAATTTTCCAGATACAGCTTGTCATTAAGCTTTGAGTCTCTAATGACTCTGAGGCTATCTCATTTTCATTATATCAGGAAGGATCACTGACTAGATCAATCACAAGACCTTAGCCCAAGTGATACAATCAGCAACACCATAGCATCAAATACATCTTAGAAAATGACAATTTGTGAAAGTTATGAATCGGTCACCTTTAACTGTGTGAATTAAATCAGAATCAAGGACCAACCCAACATATGTTTATAGTGGATAAACTCTTCAGTATAGCAACTTTACCCTTTGGGATGGGGAGTTAGGAGTTGGGGAGGGAGGGATAGATAGGTACAAGGATAGGGGAAGGTTAGCAGTGAGGCCAGAGGACACAGGTGAGAGAAGGAAAAAGAGAATAAAAGAAAAATAAAAAAGAAATCCGAATTAGAGCCATAACAGGAACACAAAGTGAGATGAAGAACAGTGTGGGACAGCAAGAGTGTGTGAGAGAGAGAGAAAGGAAAGAGAAAAGAAAGAAAAAAAAGAGAATAATAAAAATTTAAAAAGAGTAGAAAAAAAATTAAAAATAAGAGCAAAAAACCCCCCAGTAATGATAATTTTGAAAATGAAAAATGAAAATGAAAATGAATTGCCTCCTTCAGGGTGTCTCTGCTATCACAATAAACAACTTGGGCAGCAGTGTGCAGATACAAGTCAGTGAGTCTCAGCAAGCCAGTTGCAGACCCATGAGATTCAGGCAGATTTCTGGTGGCAAGTCCCAGGTTAAGCTCCCTGTCCTCCTATAGGGTTGAACTCTGTAAGGTTGTACTGCAGGTTCCAGCTGCCCTTCCCCTGAACATAGTCCAGGTTCCGATGGCAGGTGATGATCCCTCCAACTTACCCAGTATGGTGGTCTGGTGTCCCCTGTGTCTTTGTAGTGTGGAACCAGGTAGCGGTATAGCCAGGAGGCCAGAGGTGGTGGGGGCAGGTGTCCTGTAGGCGCCTGTGCTAAGCAGATTGCTGCCGTGGGCATGCCCAGTGGTGAGGGGTCCTCACCTTCTGGCTGGTCCCCACAGGTGTACTTGGCACAGGCTGGATCACGGCTCCCAGCGGCGACCCAGTACATTTTTTTTTTTTTTGGTACCAGGGATCAAACTCTGGACCTTCTGCTTGTGAGGCAGGCAGCAGAACCACTGAGCTAAATCCCCGCCCCCCCCACTAGATTTTAATGTAAGAAAATATCCTTATACATTACAATGTAATTCGGAAATTGGTGCTTGAAAAATTTTGGTATAATATAGCAAAAAAATATTCACATTGATCTGAAAAAACTATTAAAAGTCTACCTTTTCCAGTTTACATATTTATATAAGGTCAATTTTCTTTATACTTGAAAATAACAGAGAAAAAACAAACTGATTGCAAAAAGGGATATAAGAATCTGTTTTCTTTTAAGTGAAACATTAAAGAGACTTGTAAAAATACAAAAGTATCCTCTATCACTATATTTTACTTTGAAAAATCAGATATTTCTCACAAAAATATGTCCCTTATGTTAGCATGTAACTTAAGGGTTTTTATTGGTATTTAAAATGAATTACTGATATTTAACTTTTTTCAGTTTTCATTTGTAATCTGGTAAATATTCACTTACATAGGGAAAAAGCCTCTTTGGGAACTCAGCAATTTTATGAGTGCTCAGTGTACTGGAAATGAGAAGATCTGAGAACAGATGGTTGACTCTATGTCTGGAATTATCTTCAGAGGTTACATTTTATGGACATTTATATTTGCTTTATGTTAAGAAATAAAAACTACTGTCATTTCCTTCTTTTCCATTTTGTTGTTGAAGTGGCATTGGAAACTCAACATTTTTGTTCTGACCCTCTCAAAATTTCTGAAGGCAAGAAAGATCTTTTAAGTATTCCTCCCTGAGTTATGTTATGCTTTTACATTTTCTATAAATTTTTATGAAATAGTGTAACATTAAAGTTAAAATGATAGCATAGTTACATCTTAAGTCAATAATGAACATATGTAGAATATGAGGTAGTTTCCTACTTGGTGTATTGAGAGAGATGTTTATTTTTTGATATGTTTGGTCCTTACCAGTTACAAGGCAGGTACTTAATAAATTAAAATGGAAAGGGTGAACAAAGTCTGTGTACTTTTGAGCCCTGAGAAGACATGTCACATAGTGCTTTGGATTTCAGATGGGATAGAACTCACTGTATTTTCATGTTGCCTCCCCATATTTTATTATTCTGTGTATATACTTATAAATTAATGAGATTGCTTTTCTCAGTGATTCTAGAAATTCTTATTTTGCTTTTTATAACTAACAATAAAGTTATATTTAAAAACTCATGATTTAAAAGTCAATTTAGAGACAGTTTGGGAAGATCTTTGAGTGAAGATAAGATTATTACTTTAATTTAGACTGTGTCTGATTTTAAGTGCCTGCCATATGTTATTTGAATAGATTTCTTTACATATAAGTGATGCTGATATAATCTGATATCACATCATCACCCAAGCATGACATGAAATTAAAAATTAATTGGCTTTGTAATTGTTTAGCTTTCATCTTCTATTTCAACAGTGAGGGCTAATTTATGGCTCAGAATACTCAATTGTTTTTCTGGGTAAATAGATTTTTAAAACGATTCTTACTGCTTACCTTTATTACTCTTCTGCTGATCAAAAGATTTGGCAAATTCCTGATTCAAAAGAGGGAACAGAATTAATATTGACTCTAGTGGAAGACTGAGAGAATTTTTTGTAGATTGTTATGGATATTGTTAGAGAAGAAATAGCACTATTTTTAGCACTTACTATATTAGTAGCCACCATGTGCATCACTGCTTGTTTAAGGTCCACCCACAGCCAGGAGACCTTAGGCTCATGCCTTTAAGAAGAGGCTGTAAGCTCGCAGTGAATGGTGGGAGGACTCCATGAGCTCCAAGCCATACTCTGCACCATGCATTTGCTCAGTACCATCCTGCCAGTAGGAAAGAGCCAGTGCAGAACCCTAAGTAGAAATTAAATTGGAGGTTGTTGAGCCCCTTGGTCCTTTTGCTGCTTCCTCCTTTTCTCTCTTATGTCTTAAGATTGCAGGATCTCACATACAGAATGGTGATTTCTGCAGGACCGGAGGGATGAGTCCTAAGAAGCTGCCACTGTGCTGTGCCAGATTATGTGGCAGGAAACACTGCAGTTATAGAAAAGATGAGCAAGGACAACACTCCTCAAAAACAGTGATGCTCAAAAGGAAAGAGACCTAATGAAATAAAAATAGGATCCTACTCGTTAAATGTTTAATGCTTACATACTATGTGTGGCATATTACCTTGAAAATGGTATGAAGTTTACTTGTAAAAGTGAGCGTCAGGAGTGTTTCTGTTTGTGCATGACCATGAAGTGATGGAAGGAAGGTTATCTAAACACAGAGAAAGAACTGTCACACTAGGAATGGAGAAGTGTGGCTGTGGTAGTAACACGTGTTCATCTGAGGAAGCTGGTAGATAGTGGAGGTGTGTCAGTATTTCTGTGTAGCTTTCTTTGAAACAAGTGTTACAGCAGAACTGAATGTACCTGGTGCTTTTCTCTCCATCTGTAATACTGTCCTTCATTGTCTCAACAAGCTTTGAGTATCATTTGCATGACTACATATTTAAATACCCTTTGTATATGGCTTCAGATGCCAGAATTTATATTACATACTGACTTCCACATTTATGTTGTCCTGTCCTCTTTTCTAAAACTCTGCCCTCATTTTTCAGCTGTCACCTTGACATAGCTCTTTATGGATATTTTAATAGATATTTCAAACTGGATGTATTTGAAACTAAACTTTTCAATCTTTACCCAAAACCTGTGGCAAACCTGTGATAGAGGAGGAATCTCTCAAGCCTGCCTCACAGATGACTCGGCTTGATATGCTGGTGCTTTTGAAAGAACGTTGCTGCCTCGCTCCCACCCCATTCAGGGTGTCTCTAAAGGACAGAGAGAAGAGCCAGAACCAGCGCACTCAGCTTTTCATCAAGTATGGAGGGAGAAATGGCCCAAAGTTGAAAGGCACACGCATTTCTCAACAGTGCAGTTGTGTAGCCTGTTGGCCCAGGATTGGACCAGGCTTGGGAGAGTCAAAACCAGACTAGAACCAAGGATGTTTGGGGAAGAGTCATGTGAAAAGGCCCTAGGAGTAAGCACTAAGTTTGAGGAGGTCTTTCTCAAGAGCTTGTCGGCCGCCAGGAAGTCATGATGAGGCTTCTTTGCCTACTGGCCAGATTCTCCACGCCATTGACAGTGTGATGGCAGGGATGGGGGTTATGCTCCCGAGTGAGATCGTGAACTGTTGCTGCTGCTTGTCCAAACAGTAGGCCACAGAGACCAAAGCTGAGCACTTTCCAGTGAACATTTAGTAGTAGGTTGATCCCTACCCCATTTTTCATTCCAGAGGAGGCAGCAATTCATTCCTACTGGATTTAGTACAGACTTTAGCTACTGGACTTGTCTTCCTAGTACTTCTGCCTGCACCGTTATCTGAAAGCTTACAGAATGCCTGCTTTAACCACTTGGGAACCTGTAACATCAGGCTTCAAAGGACTCATATTACGCAAAGGAGGCATGACAGTGGGTGCAGTCTTGGGTTTCCTGGCCTCACCGTATGCCATCTTGCCTGAAGCAGCTTGTCTGATGCAACTGAGTGGCCTGTTTGAGGCCCAGCCAAGTTGCCAGCTCAGCCAGCTTCTTGTAGGGCTGCTGTGTTGTGGATGTGCATTCAGGGGCTGGTTTCTCTCTCTGTGTCTCTGACAACTGGCACTCCAGGCTCAAGTAGCAAGCAGTGGAAGTGAGACTGCCCCCTCTGAACTGGTGTCCTGCTTCGGTGCTTTAGACTCCAGTGACTTAGAAGTTTGGCTTCTGGCTGTGGGGCTGGGAATGGAACATGTGCCAGGAGACACACTCGAGGCTCCAATGAATTATTACCTGGTTGTTTTGGACTTGTCACATCAAGAGACCAGCAGGCAGGTGAAGAAGTTACAGTGTTGCCAAGGACAGCTTGATCCTGTTTGCCATAGAGGCACCAGGGTTACTGGTGCTCACGGAAACCCAGGGAGTTACAACTAGGATTCCCACTCTTTGACAACAGATTTTGACTGTGACCTGTTGGTAGATGAAGTTCCAATCTGTTTTCTCCAGCCCTAATATCTGTACCAAACAGGCTTTATAGAACTGAAGATGTTTATGATTCATATGGAAAAGAGACAATGACATTCTGTATAGTAACATTTTGTTTTTAGCTCTGTCCAGTTTTAGTCCTTTTTTCTCTAACTTACGTAGTTGCTAATATAAATATAAAATTGAGAGCCTGAGAATTTGATAGCTTAAAGCTCCCTTTTAAAAGATTGCTACTTTTTTGCTCCATATAATTTTAAATCATTATCTTAAATTGTTTAGATCAAAATATTACTCTTTTGAAAAAATACACATATTAATGTTTGTATACCTGTATGTGTATATGAAAAATATTAAGAATATATTAAGCATGACATAAAATACCTTTTTTTGAGCTGACACTGTCCTCGTGTTGACATTCTCAAGGCTTTCCACTTGGTACTTTTTATACCCCCAACAATACCACACCAACTACGCCGTATTGGTTCTATGTCCATGCCTGGAATGTTCTTCCTGATGTCATTTCATTCTCTACCCATTACCACCATTCCTATTTGGTCTGTCTGTGCTGAAATCATCATTAAGTTGCAAGTTTGTCATCCTCTTCCAACTTTCACTTATCCAGAGAAAGGATTATGCATTATTTTGAGAAAAAGAAGCAACAACATTTGTAACTATCAAATTTAGCACTTTAGCTGGCACACAGGAAGTATAATGAATGAACTATATGTACAATTAAAAGATTATGATTCTTTTTGCTTTATTTATCCCTGTGAACAATTAGAGAAAGAAGACAATTGATTGTAAATTTGGTTTCTTAGCAGTCAAAATATGAGAGTGTGTTTGTGGCTGATTAATATCCTGAATCATCTCAAAACATAGAGCAACTTCTGTCACATAAAAATATTATGGTGTGTCCTTACCCACATTATCCACTGGATCTGGCACCATGTGACTTCTGGTTCTGCCCTAAATTCAAAATGAGCATGTAAGGGAAATGTTTTTGAATCTATTGAGAATGTAGACTTCCAGAACTGCTTCCGAAACTGGCAAGAATGATGGGTTAAATGTGTTCAAAGTGAGGAGGAGTGTTAGGAGGGAATCACTGGCAGTGTGACTCTAACTGTAATGCATTTTTTAAAAACTTTAAACATTCACCTATGGGAGACTCGGATGGGGATGTGGAGAACAACCCAAGCTCCTTAAACTTATTGTTAATATTATTGTTATTATTAGTGATAAAGTGAGGCAGGAAAAGGTGTCACCCTTTGAATCCCCTCTACTCCTTATACACGTACATACCTCTTGAAACCTTTCCCCAAGAATGTTTCTTTTATATAAATGGACTTCATTGAAATCTTTAAAAAAACTTTAAGCATTCATTGTATTTTTTGATTCCATTTATAGAGGCCTCCTACCCCCTTTTCAAGAGGTAGAAAGTTATAGAATTAAGTTTATAAATAATAGAAGAATTTCATGAAAGCATTGTGATTTTACCACTGACTTCAATAGGTATTTACTTATAATTAATTTATGTTCAATTTCAGATTGCAGAGGAGGGATCTACCATTTCGTGTGTGGTAGAGCGCACGAGAGGAGCCCTGGACTACGTGCATGTGTTTTACACCATCTCACAGATAGAATCTGATGGCATTAATTACCTTGTAGATGATTTTGCTAATGGCAGTGGCACTATCACCTTCCTTCCTTGGCAGAGATCTGAAGTGAACCCTACTTTCTTTGTTGCTTTGAACGCCTCCAGGAAGGGTTTCTGTGGTGTGTTTGTTCTTTAATGTCTTTGCAGCTTTTTGCCATTTAAGCAATTTGAAATATTAAGGAGACCAAGTATACATAATGGTATAAAATATTTTAGTTCACCATGCTGGAATATTCCTATCCATAATTTTTATATTAAAATGTAAATACCTTACAATAGCTTATCAGGAATACATAGCACATTTACTAAAAACTGGCAAATAATAAATGATCTAAGGAAAATTTTGAGGGTCTTACAAGTGAATTGAATGAAAAAATAAAGCTGAGGGGCAGTTTTAACTATGCTTAAAACTTAAAGAAATAAAGCTGGTGAAGAGTGATCAATTTGGGAGAAGAAAGGAATGAATTATATAGTTTATAGCGAAAAGCTCTCCAGCAGCATTCTGTAAATAAATCCATGATAAAGGTTTTACTAATCTTTGGTAAAAAAAGGACACCTAGTAAGTTTCTAAAACGCTAAAATTACTCAGTTTGTGGGCCAGTGATTTAGCTCAGTGGTTCTGCTGTCTGCCTTGCAAGTGCAAGGACCCGAGTTTGATCCCTGATACCAAAAAAAAAAAAAAAAAAAAAATGACTCAGTTTGCACAAGTATATTTTATTCTAGTGCTTTGTCTTTTCTTGTTTGTCCTTGAATTTAAAGTGCTCTTTATTAAATATGATAGTATGTGGTATATTTTTAATGTGCCTGCTTGACCAAACTATGAACTAGAAATATAACTGAGAACCCTTGCTTTATAACTTACATTAATATACAGTTTGGAAGAGATAATAGTAAATCAAATTTGGTTAGTAAAATGGTTATAAACATTTCAGTTGATAATTATTTAAAATATTAGCTTCTATAAGTTTTGAATGTCTTTTTCCCTCTAATTCAAAAATAATGATATTATTTGGTTATTATGTGTGCTTTTAATACTTTTTTGAGCACATTGGTCATGCTATATAGTACTTAAAATCATAATAGGACTAAAATGAACGTTACAAATAAAATTCATATTCTTCATCAGATCTACAAAGTCAAAATCTCTAGGAACATTTTTTAAGAGTAAGTCTTCGGGCTGAGGTCCAGTGGTCAGTATTTTGGAGACTGTGTGTAGGTTTAGTTTGTTTCCAGTTGCTACTCTTCTTTCTGGGAAGAATCAGGAAGTCACCCTTCTTTCCGCCCACCCCTCACTCGCCTTCATCTTCTACCTCCGCTTGGATCTCAAATCCATTCATTTTCCCTTATCTCTTTGGTTATTGGCTCAGAATTCCATCAGATGTAGTGAGTGATCCTCTTGCATGCTTTCTTGCTCTGTCCCCTCTGTTTGCATTCTGCCATGGTACCCTAAAACAGTTCTCATTTTGTCTGTCTCCTGCTTGTGATTCTTCAGGTTGTCCCTCCCCACTTTCTGTGGAATGAAGTCCTAATTCTTTATGAGAACATAAAAGATCCCTGTAACCTGACTCCTGATTATTCCCTTGCACTTTCCTCTGCTCCAGCCTTTGTGGCCTGATTACAGTTCCCTCCATGCCATATTCCTTCATGTACTTCTGCCTTTGGCCTATCTTGTGTTTTGCTTGGAGTACCATTCCCCATTATTATGTACACCTGTAATAGATCCCTTAGCAGGCCGGGGATTTAGCTCAGTGGTTCCACCACCAGCCTTGAAAGCACAAGTTCCCGAGTTTGATCCCTGGTACCAAAAACAAAAACAAAAACAGAACCCCTTAGGACTTATTCCAAACATGTCTATTCTAAAACCTTTGCCAAGTAGAGAAAGTTGTTTCTTCCTTGATGTACTTTGTACACAACTTTCTTACGACATTTTAACATTAATTTTTTGAATATTTGCCTGTATATATGTCTTCTACATAAATTGTAAGCGTCTCAGGGACTGGGGCCATGTCTAACTCCTGGACACTGTGTGTGACACACGTGTTTGATTAATAAAGGAAAGAGAAATTGTTTTTTCACTTTAAATTTTATAAAGCATTGCTGTGAGTCATGTCTACTTCTTTTCATAACTTTTTGGACTAATTGCTTCAGCCAGACTTCTAAAGCCCATTATAGAATCCACTTTCTCTAATATTGTTAGTAAGTCATATTTTTCTTAAAGAGGCAATGGACACACATATGTTGCTTTTTTCTTACCACCTGAATGTGCAATTCCTTAATTGGGAGCTCTCTATCCCGAGGTCAGTAATACTGGTATCTTTGGTACACAGAATATACATGATACTCATATAGGATATCAATATGTCATATATTGTTGAGAGCAATGCTACATAATTTTAGGGAAAAACCATTTGATTAGGCCTAGTTCTCCTGCCTACGGGCCAGCTATGGCATTTTGAGAAATAATTCCATTTTGGCCCCCGGTCACAACTGAGACCTCAATGATCTGGTGATGCTGTGATGCTCCAGGACAAGATTACACCAGCTGAAGACATCCTGGGAGGAACAAAATCTTCACCTACTCAGTTCCTCATTGTTCTTGGATTGTTACACTTTGTTTATCTGGATGTACTAAACTCTCTGCAAGTCATTTGTTACTTCTCCTGATGGGGGTTTCTTCTTTGTGGCCGAGAGCAGCACTGATCAGGCCCAAAGCTCAGCTTCTTCTCAAAGTCTCATTTTTCTACCTTTCCTGCATAATAAATTAATTCGCCTTGTGCTGCTGTGGCTCGCAGGAGACTAGGACTCACTGCAGAAGTTCTAGTAACGTCCCCTTTCCCTGTTCCCTACAATATATGATATTATAAATTATATTAATTTGTTTTACAAGAAAATCTTGTTTCTCAGCACCTGGCTTAGTCTGTTCAGATTGCCATAACAAAATACCTTAGGCTGAGGACTGTATAAACAACAGAATGCACTGCCTCTACCTGCTATAGAGCCTGGGAAGTCCAAGATGAAGATGCTGAAGATTAAGGGTCCAGTGCAGGCTCACCCTCTGCTGCATAGCTATGGCATCTTTTCACTGTGTTCTCCTGGGTGGAACTGGCACACAAGCTCCCCCAGGGCTCCTCTGTCAGTATGCTATTCCCATTACCCAGGGCTCCACCTTTAATATGTCATTATCTCTCAAAGGCTCCAGCTGATAATATTGTCACCTTGGAGGTTAGGTATTAGCAGATGAATTTTTAGAGAACACAAACATTCACATAATAGCAGTACCCATAATAGTTTAAGGAGTTAATTTCCTTAGATCACTTTTTCTCTATGTATGTATATGTACACGCACATATATATTCTTTAATGTGTAAATTTGTGTGGCAAAGTCATATTAAATAGTAATTTCAACTAAACGCCATCAATTAGCTTTTTATTTTCCTCTGGTAATTTCTGTATGCCTCATAGCATAATGCCTCTGGATTTTTACATCTATAGGTCCTGAATATATATGTTCTCGATGATGATATTCCTGAGCTTAATGGATATTTTCGGGTGACCCTGGTTTCTACAGTTCCGGGAGATGGGAAACTGGGTTCAACTCCCACCAGTGGCGCAAGCATAGATCCTGAGAAGGAAACCACAGATATCACCATCAAAGCTAGCGATCATCCCTACGGTAAGCCACCTGTTGTGAGGACGGGTCCCTCTCCTCGGTGCACTGGGTTTTAGACCTTCCTAAGAAGGGACTTTTTGCAAATGATTGAAGTAGAATGGAGACCGTCTCACTTCTAAGCCTCCATTTTGGGGAAGATTGCTTCTGAAAAAAGATACAAAGATCAATTTCTGAACATATATAATTTGGCAAGTTTTTTGCAGGATTATTTAAAATGAAAAAAGTACTTCCACTTATGGCTATCAGAATTCCTTCACTTGAAGATTCCTTTATGCATACAAGGCAAGATGAATGTTATTATGTAGCACAAATGTATACTAAAAAGCTAAAATGAATTACCTTATGCTGGCGTACTAATATCTAAGTAATTGAAGTACTTTGTAATTTATATTTTATTGGGCTTAAAGATGTGATCCCTGTCATTTACATTAATTTGTGCTTTATTCTTGAAAGTGATAATTTTCTCAATTGGGGAACTAAAATCATAGATGTCTGCTTGAGTAAATTCAGATTTTTTAAATTGAAAAGCATGTTTCTTGTGAAGGAATAAAGCAAGAACACTGTTAAAAAAAATGTATGGATAGGAAATCTGAAAAGCTCTCCATTCTGGTTTTTATAGTTAAATTTTTTTGAAAGTGTTGCAGATCCTTTAGGGTATCATTAATCCTGTTCTACAATAAGGATTGATTCTAAAGGATTAATTCCATAGATCCCACTTAAGTCTGAGTAAGTGTTTGAAAATAAATATTTTTAAAATGCAGTATTCCTTTAATTGATACCTCTTTAGGGGAAAAAAAGGCTTTCTTTGAGAAAAGACAAGGAAAATAACATTTTTACTTTTCCTCCTTTTTTTTTTTTTGGTACTAAGGCTCGAACTCGGGTCCTTGTGCTAGTGGGGCAGGTGGCGGAACCACTGAGCTAAATCCCCAGCAACATTTTTACTTCTAATATGAAAGCGTATACACATATTCCATATCAAGAGCATGTTAAGCAAATCTTTACTAAAATCTTTTTACACGAAAGCCTTCAGGGCTTTAGCCTGGTGATGAAAACTGGTGCAAGTCTGCTTGAGATGAGTAAGGAATCCTGCACAGAGCCTCAGGCCGGAGGATCCCAAGTTCAAGGGCCTGTATCAAAAAACACAAGCAAGCAGATTCCTGTAGGTGACCCAAGGTGCCCTGTCTCCCGTGCCCCAGGCTTGCTGCAGTTCTCCACAGAGCAGCCTCCCCAGCCAGAGGACGCCATGAGCTTGCCCGCCAGCAGCATGCAGCATGTCACCATGCAGGAGGAGGATGGAGAAGTCAAATTACTGGTCATCCGTGCACAGGGCCTCCTTGGGAGGGTGACTGCGCAATTCAGAACCGTGTCCTTGACAGCGTCCAGTCCCGAGGACTACCAGGTGGGTCCCTGTGCCCTTGGGAGCTGCATTTGTGCTGGTAAAGTGGGTGCAGCGCTTCTTATGGAGGATTGGAAGAGTCTCTCACTGAATCTAGACCCACTATTCAGGGAAAATAAGCACTGATGGTTTTTTGGCTTTTACATTTATGTGAATTAAGGTGCCTGATTGCATTGAAATCTGACGCTTAAATGGCTACCATTTTGCTTTTTTCTTATACTTTATACTTGCCACAGGCTTCTCTTATGTTGTTACAGGTTTTATATTAATGCTACAGATTTGGATTGCCTATATTTAAAGTTGAGTTTCTCAACTAACTCAAATTCTTTTACCTAGATCCATCAGACAAAGCCAAAATTGCAAAGAGGTGATCCATGTCTTTCCTATTTCAGTTATTTCTTCTTTAAGTGATAAGTAGCATGGATATTGAATGTGGCATTCAAAAGCAGGGGATTTAGAACTGGACAGAACTGGGGTTTGCCTGGACCTCAGAATGTGACCTGTTCCATACATGCCCGAATGTAGCAACACCAAGGGCCACTCCCTCTTCTCATTGGCTCTGGTACTCTTTGTGAGTGCTCCTGATTTTTTCTAGACAGTCCTTCCCAGGAAGAATTTTATATCCTTCAATATTTTTGTTTTCCTAAATAATCTTTTTCTTTGAATTTAATTTTATTCTTCCTGTTTTTCACTTTCTTTCTAGAAAGACCCACACAATCACACAATAGTGTAACATTAAATAATTTATACTCACTTTCCCTCTGAACCCCCAGAAACCTTGGATGGCCAAATTCAATTAATCTTAACTGTCTTCGCTAAATTGTCTTGGATCTCTCCTTTTGCAACCTTTTTCATAGACAAGTTATATATTTTTGACCTTGACATTTATTCTCTTTAAGATGATATATAACATATTCCATAAGACATCAGTTTGGTTTAATGTTGTGTTCTCTGTATTCTCTTAAAGCAATACTTTAGTCTTCCCATTGATAATCTTCAATTTCTAATTAAACCAAGTATCTCGAGCTTCCGGTTGTATTATCATTTTCTTTACTAAGTAAAACAAAACAGAAGATCCTCCTGGCCTCCCTTCACCGTTACTGACACATCCTGGTTGTTGTATGTCACCGCCTTGAACTGATGCCTTTGCTTATCTCTGACAGCCTGATGGCTTTTGCCATCAGCCTTCCTTTGATGCTTCACCTCTCTTTGCCTGCATTAGCATAAAAGCAAGATTTCTTAGGTGCCATATGTGAGAGTGTGTTAAGGGGAAGAAGGAGAGGAGTGAGGAGGAGTGTGTAAAGAAGTGGAAGTAATTGAATTGCAGATGTCACTGTTCTTAACCTTATTCTCATAGAAGTTCTCAGTGATCCGCAGCCTCAGGTTGCTTCCATCCCAGCTGGGTGGATGACATTGAATAGCTAGTTAGTTACTCAATGAGACTTTGGGGTGGGGAGTGCTCAGGGCCTGTGATCTGAGAGAGGTGGGTGTTGGAGCCCTAGGCTGGGTACTCAGGGAAAGCTTCCTGGCTTCAGGCTGAGCTCTGAAGTGGAAGGAGGGGAACAGTGCATAAAGGGGGGAAGAGAACTGCTTGAGACTGGTAAATGGCTGGAGAGGAGTCAGTGAAGGAAGGGCACCGGCTGTAGGAGGCCTGCAGGTGGCGAGGGTTTCCACAGCGTGGAAAGCAAAGTGTGGCAAGAGAGAAGCTCTGCGTGGACTGGATCACTCAAGGCCTTAGAGATCTTGCTGCACGTTTGGATCTTTTAACGAGAAGTGATTGAAAGGGGTTGCGTATTCACAAAAGGTCACGAGGCTGAATTGTGAGAACAGATTAGAATCTGATACGCAAAGACAAGTAAGCAGACAGACAGTGGTGCAAGGCAAGACGTGGTGGTGTCTTGAGCCAGGCTGGTGACAGTGGAGGTGAAAAGGGCTCTGTGGGCTCAAATATTTTTGAATTAGACGGCGGGATTTGAGGGTTATTTGGTGTGAAGGATAAGGCAGAAAAGGGCTACTAGAATGTGTCCCCAGGGCCTGGCACCTCACTGATCCACAAGTTAACTATGTGGGAAGGATTTGATAAGATATGGTTTGTAAGGAAAGATCATAAATTTGACATTGTGGTGGAACTTATAGGTAAAATTTCAAATAAGTATTAAGATTTAAGTCTATCAGAGGCTGGAGATGCAAATTTGAGGTGAGAACACACGCATAGTATGAAAGGCTCCCAGCTCCTGCTCAGGGAACCAAAGATGCCACACCGAGGGGACAAGCACCGCTGATCGGCCGTCCAGGCAGACCCCCGGGCCGGTAAACTCAGCCCCAGTCAAAAGTTAGAAGGACGAAGTTTAACGAAGGGAGACTCTCTACGTGGAAAGATGAAAAGTGGAAAGCAGAAGACAGAGAGATAGCTGCCCTGACAAGGAATCAGGGCAGGGGGTCTGGAAAGATGGGGGACCCAGGGCCTTTTGTTCCCAGCTACTTTTATAGGGGGTTGAACGGCCCTTCCCCTCCAGCTGGAACTCGCTGGAACTGGACTGGGTTCTGGGCACCTCTGCCTAGCGTCATTTCTTCTGGTGGTCTATGTGCAGCTTCTTCCCGGCTGTTTGCTTGGCCCTGGCCTACCTTTTAAGGCCTTGTCTTTGCAGTGGGTGCTGATTGGCAAGGTAGTGCCTTATTCTTATTCATGGTTAGCTCAGAGTTAGTAAGGGGTGGGTGGTATCTGTTGTACTCTATAATGACCCCAGAGTGAACAAAAAAGTGACTCTAGGGTGAGTACACACGTGTATAAGTGTGTATTAGTGCATAGTGTGTGTACACACTGCCTCCTGGCTTCCCCTGTGTTTTATTGGGAGGTGCAGCTTATTGTTTGTGCTCTTGGCTTTCTCTCTGTGTCCTGCCTGTCAGCTGTTTTTCTGATCTGTTGGTGCCTTTCTTTATCTCCTTTCTCTTCCCCTCCCCCTCCCTGTCTCCCCCCCCGCCCCACCCCCATCCTTGACTTGTTTCCCAGGGGAGCTTCTCTAGTAAAATTTGTTTTTAACTCCTTCTGGTTAGGATTAGCTAAAAGACCTAAGGAGGCCCCTATTTTATTTTCTTGTCTGCAGACCCCTGTCCCTACAAGGTGGTAGATACAGTGTCTAGAAAGAATCTGATGAGCAGTTTTTAGAGATTGGAAGGAAAGTGTTAAAATTGGCAATGCATAGTGAAAAGGATGAGGTAGCATGGTAGAAAGAAAAAGTGAGAGTGTATGATACCATGGAATACCAAAGAACATGTTCCAGAAGAACAGATAGCAATTGTGTAAAAGATGGCTGAGTTCAAATAAGAAAGTTTCCTGTGAAAGTTAAATGTCACTTCTGTTGTTAAAACTTGTAGGATTACTCCAGTGGCTACTAAAATCTGGGTAAAGTTAATTACTTCTCACTGAGCTGTGTACCTTTTATAAAAATTATTTCAATCATTTTAATCAATGGTTAACATTTTTTTCTGGAATGTTCTTCACAGAGTCAAAATTTTGTCTTGGCTGCTTTTGTATTGCAAGCATCAAAAATGTTTCCCTGCACATACAGCGTGTTTGACACCACTGAAAAGGCAAATAAATGAGGGAAAGTGAATTGGCACTTGGGTTCCTCCACTTAGATTTGGAATCATTAGTAGCTCCATGAGGTGAAGTAGAGCAGCTCACCCAAACTTGACACTAGAAAATTTTAAACAACTTGAAAGCATTCTCATACCTTCAGAGGAAAATGCTTATATGAAATAGTGGAGGAAAAGGAACCTTCAGACTGATTTGGAGTAACTCTTTGTTTTTCTTAAGTATGTGAACTTTTCTGAAGGGAGATCTATATTATGAATTCTAACCTCAAGTATAATAAAGGAAAGATTACTGCCAAATGGAATGATAGGTGTTATTGCTTAGACCCTCAGAATGAAAATGCCATCATTATTATGCCCTGAGTATTTAAATGTCTCAATTATATTGGGGCTGGAGATTTAGCTCAGCGGTTCCGGTGCCTGCCTTGCAAGCTCAAGGTCCCGAGTTCAATCCCCTGTACCAAAACAAAAAACAAAACAAACTTCTCCATTATATAATTTTAATAGCCCTAAATGTGGTTGGTTGGAGAATTCCGTGTATTGTACTGAAATAGCTCTTCAGGCATTTGTGGTTGTCACTTATTAAGATTTTTCTTTTGCCTTGACTACTGTTCTGATGAATAGGCAAATAAAGTTCAAATCCATCTATCTCCTTTATTTAGTTTAAGGCTGTGTAACTAGAATAGTGAGCACTATTCATATCCACTGAAGTGGTTTTAATTTTGTACAATATTTTACTTAAGTTCTTCTGTTTCAGTATTTATAACAATTTGGTAGATCACAAACATTCTCATTTTGCAATTTCAGATACTGAATAATTATAATCTAATGAATAAACCTTTCATTTATATTTCAGAGTGTTGCTGGCACATTAGAGTTTCAACCAGGAGAAAGATATAAATATGTTTTTGTCAACATCACTGATAATTCTATCCCTGAACTGGAAAAATCTTTTAAAGTTGAGTTGTTAAACTTGGAGGGAGGAGGTAAGTAAGACTGGTGATTCAGAAATACGCAGTATTTACCTGTCTGCCTACCATGATGACGGTAGATTCTGTTCATTAAAGAGTCCTTTTAATTAGAAAAAAGTACTGTTAACACAGTAATTATACAAATTTGTGGGATTCAGTGGACACTTCCTTACATGCATACATAGTGCTTTGATCATGTCCAGCCTCCCTTTTACCCTCTCTTTCCCCCTTCTTCCTCTCTCTCTCCCAGTCCCTTTTCCCTGCCCTCATAGGACCTCTTCCACTTTCAGGTCATCCTTTTCATTGTTTGTTTTTTGTTTCCACATATGAGAGATAATATGTGATGCTTGTCTATGCCTGGCTTATTTTGTTTAACACAATGTTCTCCAGGTCCATCATTTCAAATGACATGATTCCATCCTTTATTGTTGTGTAATATTCCATTCCATATAGATCGTATTTCCTTCATCCATTCATCTATTGTTGGGCACCGAGGCTGGCTCCCTATCTTGACTAGAAGTCAAGTTCGAGCATAGTGCCATAGTAAACATGGGTGTGCAGGTGTCTCTCTTTATACTAACTTCCTGTCCTTCAGATAAATACCCAGGAGTGATATAGTTAGGTCATATGATGGTTCTATCTTTAGTATTTTGGGAAACCTTCATATTGTTTTCCATAGTGGCTGTTCTAATTTACATTCCCACCCACAGTGTGTAATTCTTCTTTTTCTCTATTACCTCTCCAGCACTTATTAATACTATTTTTATAGTAGCAATCCTGGCTTACATATTTAGTGAGTGTATTACTAGATTTTGGAGAGTTTAGCCTGAAAGCTAGTATTTCCTTCAGGGTTATGGTAAACATGCTTTCTTGGTAAAAGGAATATTCCTATCTCTCTACATAAATTTTGAGTATTAGTTTTACAAATTTATATTCAACTCAATTTTCTGTGAGGTTTGGTGAATTTTCAGGAATATCTCCTTTTATTATATGAATATTGCCTATTGGGTTATTTCCCTTTTATTACCCATTGCTATTTTCCCAAAGTAAATGTGCTTTCAGAAGGAAATGATACAATTATCCGCAATCACTGAATTACAATTGTCATTTATACCAGGTATTCCTAAAACCACCTCTGTGTGTACCTCCTTTTTTTCTTTCAGCTGTTTATTTGCCCATGTTTGCAGTGCATGTTTGTTTTGCATCTGCTGTGTGCAGTTGGTGCATATCCATGACCCATCTTAATCCCTTTTTCCTCCCTCCCTCCACCACCCCTCCATTCTGTGGTCCCCTTCCCATTTGAGAAAGACCCATCTTCCTACGTCCTGTTGTCTGTCTTTTACTTTGCTCTTTAATCATGATTTGGGTTTCTCATGTAAGAGAAACCATGCGATATTGAAGCTTGTGTGTCTGATTTATTTCACTTAACATTATGGCCTCAAGGTGCATCCATTTTCCTACAGATGACTAAGGTTTATCCTTCTTTATGGCAGAGTAGTACTCCATTATGTGTAAACACATTTTCTTTATCCATTCATCTGAATTTTCACTGTAGATCCTTTAAAGATACATCAAGGTAACACAAGTAAAAACCAATCCTTTTAGGTAGTCTGTGTGAAATTATTATCACTAAAAGAGTTCAATAATACCTTATCCTCAATTTTAATATTTAGAAAGCTCTAATTATCAAAGATGTTTGGAGGTAAAACTCATGACATGGCATCTGTATTGAATGAAGTTATTTATATTTACCTTGTATAGATGAGCTATTTATATATGCCTCTTTGCAGAAGTACTGATGTGTTTGATTACCAAGTGTTTACTGGGAGTGTTTCAGAATCCAAGTGCCATGCCCTGTGTTACTTTTGTAATTATAGGAAATGGAAAGTTGGCATGGTATTCTTCAGGACAGTCCCTTTTGCTATAAAATTATTATATATTACTATCTATGTTATTTTGATTCACAAACAGTCATAGTATATAAGCCAGATAAAGAGAGGTTCAGTAGGACACATATATTAAAATTGTCTTTGTGTATGAAGTGGTCCTTTGGGTGAAGTCTGCAGATTTCCCTTTCCTGTGTGCCCACCTGGGAGAAGGCAAAGCAGACCAAGCTCGTGCTTGGGAGCGGGGGTTTGATTAAACAAGCGGTGTCACGGTTTGGTGAGCGCTCGGCACAGGAGATATGTGCTGGGTGACCTCACCAGCTGGTGGCGTGCAAAGACCCCGGCTCTGCTTGTCCCCTGGAGAGGAGCCCCACACCTTGAAATCATCATCCCATGACAGGACTTGCATTAGTCAAAAAGCTACTGTAAAATATTTGCAAAGCTGCCCTTTGTATCACAGCCAAAATTTCTTATTTAATAGAAAGCCGAAATGTTAACACCGACTTATTACGGAGCCCCAAATATCCGTGTTGCCCCTTTCTCTCCCACTGGAGCTTGTACCCAGGGCCTTGCTCATGCTATGTGGCACTTTACCACTCGACTGCGCACAGACTCTGAGCATCAAATATTCCTGAGATGATATGTGTGAACAAAGTGATACTTGTGATTTTATGGAGAAACTTTCCCCCATCTATAGAAAATGCATTGCTGTCTACTAAATGAGCATAAATACACATTTGCAAGTGAATTCTGGAGTTTCTTTTTAAGCAGTAGTGACAGAGTCAGTTTTTCTCGGTAAGTGGGCATTGGAAGAAAGGAAATGTTGCCAGTGGTCTCCACTCCCACACTCGTACCTAGACTCTGCCTCATTGTGGGACAACTTGGAGAGCTACAATCTCCTGACGATCCAGGGAACATTCCCTATCCCTTACTGTCTTGTCCTCAAAGCTGTTCTGATCTGCTGCTGGCCACAGCCTGAGGAGAGGTTTTGTGCTAGCCAAAGTATGGATAGTGGTAAACGTCACATCTCCTCCCCATGACTTCTAGGTAGTTTGGGAGCAGTACTGCAGAGTCACTGGAAATCTGCTTGTCTGTTAGGTCTTTCACGTGATTTTAGGTCCTGGGTGACTCAGTTGGGGATATCTGGAATATCTGGTCCTATGGAGGGGGAAAAACGGCAGGACAGGTGTTAAGCCAGTGCCTTAATCAGGGAGGGAAATGGGTAAAAGTGCATATGTACGGGTTGGCTTTGCTTTTCTTACCTGCTTTTCATAATTCTTATTACTGCCCTCCTTTCTTGTTTGCAAACATTTGGCCAAATAATGGTTGGAGTATAAGGATTGAGGGTGTTACTACTTTGCCTGTATTGTAGTCTTTATGTATTACCAAGGCATTTTATATTTTCACCATATTATTTTCCATTGTTTTATTTTTTCTTTACAACATTTCTATGAAAGGCAACACCATGTAGGTGAGAAAGATGAGGTAGCAGAAGTGTCTTACTGCAGGTCTTCCAGCTGGTGTGTCTCCCAATCAGGCCTAGTCTTGCTTATCCCAGTGTTGATGGCAAGGTTGAGAATGGTAAATGCTGTGGGGGTTTGACTATGTGGAGGGGGGAAATGTTCTGTGGATTTCTCTAATTTTGAAATTTTTTTTAGCACTAAGGTCACTGTAGCAGATATATAGGCCTAAGTGTATTACTGATATTATATACCACGTGGGTATTTTTTAAATGTCAGAAAACAATTTACACTGCCGTAAATAGAAGAAGGCTTAAAGATAAAATGATGAAATAGTTGGAAATGTGAACTACCAACCACAATTGACATGGACTCTTTCCTGAAACAATGAATGACGTTGTTACTTAGTAGCTTGACTGGTGTTATGATGCGGTAATGTTCTGCAGTGGTCTGCTTTCTATGGAAGAATGTGTGTCACTGGTGAATATGATTGCGTTCTCCTCTTGCTGTGTTTGAAGAGCTCTTAGCTTTCTCGTTGTGTCAGTGCGTGTTGTGCAGGCTGTGTCTCCGCCTGTCCCTGGTGCAGTGGCTGAGATCTTTAGGGTTGATGGCAGTGGTCGTGGTGATGGGGACATGGAACGCTTCCTCCTGACTCTCCACAGACGTGGTAAGCAGCTGCCCCTCGGTCCTTTCCTAGTGCGTTTTTATTTTAATGTCTCTTTGCAGAGGCAGCAGTACTAACCCCTACTGATGCCTAGAATGTGTTGGTCCTTTACATATTTTGTCTCACTAACCATCACTGCAACTTGGTAAAGTGCCATTTGCTCCACGTTTGTCACCTGCTAGAAAGTGGCGGAGTCTGAGTCACTTCCCTGTCTGTCCTAAGCCGAGGCTCTGGTCTCTCTGGGCCTCTAATGCAGCTCCTTGAGTCTGACCAGACAGGAATTGTGCTTGCATGGCGTTTGTAAAAGTAGTTGTTGAAAAATATTTTATATAGCTTTGAATATCGAAAAGGAGATAAATGGAACATTTATATTTTCATGTTAAATGCACCATACTTATTTACTGTACAAAAAGAACCGTGAGTTTCTATGTGTAGCATTTACTCAAAACAAATGGGAAAAGAAATGAGGAATAAAATAGATGGGGAGATTTCAGTTGCCAGTTGGTAGGGGGAATATTGAAAAGAAGATGGCTTCCGAAATGGATTCACAAATGTGACTCTGCTTTTTGCTTTGCGTATTTTTTCATATGTGAAGAGAATATTTAGAATACTAGATGGCTGAAAGAGAGCACTTTTACTTCTCAGAGGTTCCTTTCCCAATGCCAGGTTGCTAATTGGAGTGTCAGAACTCACGTTTCCACCCCTGCATTCCTAACTTCCATCAGTGCCTCATTGGTTTCTCTCTCTTTAATTGCTACCTAGAGAGGTTTTCTTTTTCTTTTCTTTTTTTGGTCTCAGTAATACAAAATAAAAACTGAATGTACTTGTTAGGAAAATAGAAGCTTCTTTAGATCTTAGCATCTTTTTAGTTATAGGATTGGACTGTTTGGGATCAAATTGATAGTAAGAGAAAGTGAAAGTAGGCCTTGAATTGATGCACATTGGAGGCCAGGAATTTATTCAGCTAGATTGACTAAAATCATGGGGAAACTACTGTTTCATTAAAGTAAACGTCAGTCTGGCTCAAGTTCTGTTGAGGTCAGTGGGGGTCGTGGGAGACCTTCCTCCTGTATTCTCTGAAGAATGTTCTTTTTCACAGAGAAGAAAAAGAAAAACAAGTTTTCTTCATTCATCTCCAAGTACCTCTGCAGCATGTGTGTACCAAGTTGGTGCCAGTGTAGAGAGAGGTCATAAAAACATGAGTATATGTGGCAACCATTTGTGTCTGCCTTTCTTTCTAAAACAAATGAGAATGTACTCTGTGAATGGAATGGCTCTTTTCAAAAGTTGCTCTTGGCTTTTTCTGTGGTTTGTAAATTACTGATTAACATTTTCCTGCTACTTGTTGGAACTTGTCCCTCAGCCAGCCTAGGAGTGGCTTCCCAGATCCTGGTGACCGTGGCAGCCCCTGACCACGTGCATGGCGTGTTCGAGTTTAGCCCAGAGTCGCTCCTTGTGAGTGGAACTGAACCAGAAGATGGGCACAGCACTGTGTTGCTAAATGTGAGTACTTTTTCCCTGTGTTCCTACTCTGTGTTCTTTAAAATAAATGTTTTATTGTATTATGAAGATTTGTTTTCTGGGGTTTTTTTCCTGTAGGTGGAAAGGAATGAGCCCATTGGCACAGACATTACAAATTGATAATTGACTAGTGATTTGGCATTTGTCTGAGTTTAATTGTGCATATAAATTCATTTTATTATTCTGAAGTCTAGATTTCTGACCCTTTAAGGAGAAATACAATGAAGCTGTACTATGAGTATTTATGTTATGTAGATTTTTCTTTGAGATCAGACTGTGGAAACAGACATCTCTAAAATACCAGTGTCTAAGCACAACAGAAATTTGTTTTTCACTCACGGTATTCATCCAACCTAACTGATCACTGGTCATCTGTTCACTTTAGAGACCAGGAATTACGGAGCCTGCTGCTCAGCAGGAGTTTCTATCTTAACTTCTTTCCTTCTTCTTACTTTTGTTCTCCCTTCTTCTTTTTGTGGCACTGAGGATTGAGCCTAGGGCCTCCTGTAAGCTCAGCAAGTACTGTTCCCTCAGCTGCATCCCTCGTCCCTTTCTGCCTTATTTTGAGACAGGGTCTCACTAAGTTGCCCAGTGCTCCCAGCTTATCTGATTTTGAGACCAAGTCTCGCTGAATTGCCCAGTAGCTGCTGGGACTACAGGTGTACTCCTCCGTACCTGTTTCCCCCAGTTCTTTCTGAACCTGATTTTCATTCTTTATACTTGGATTTCCATGGTCACAGCAAGTCACATGGCCATGCCTAATGTGGAGGGTGAAGTACAGTCCTGTTCTGCTATTTCCCAGAAGGGAAAAGAATTCCAAAACATTTGTGAACAGAAGTGTTAAGAATAACTCTATATGGTTGTGTGTGTGGTTGTGTATCTCTGTGTGTGTGCACATGTGTGCGTGTGTGTGTGTCTGTGTTTTCATTCTGCTTGGTGCCAGCAGAAATTCATAAGGATTCTATTGTTTAGTGACCCAGGCAAGATAGAAGTTTTCTTAGTGCTTTTATACAGATAATGAAGAAAATCTCCCAGACATGTTCTTCTGTATTACTAGGGGAGATCTTCAATAAACTGTTGTGGAATTAATTGACCAACTTTAGAAAGAATAGCTACTTAGAAAAGAGAACAAAGAATTAGGGAGAAAGATCACATTTTAATAAAATTATTATCTATAATTTTATTTTGAACTAGCAATCATTTGAAGTACAAATAAAAATTATTTTTGAGGATAAGAAATTGGGAGTTATTTTTGAATATGTCTAAGCTGTTCACTCTTCTTAATGTATTAAAAAAAACTTCTTCCTTTTTAAATGCATTTTATTATACCTTGGGCCAAATATGGAGTTGTTTTTGGATGGTTGGTTGTATTATATCAAGGATAAAAGGAAATATTATATATATGTTTCAAAAATGAGTTTTATGGCTAGTGTCAGAAAAGTGCAACATATCTATTCCTTACAATCAAGTAAATACCATTTTTGTAGTAAATGCAAATTTTTTATAAATGTGCGTAAGAGTAATAAATTGTTAGTCACATTTGATTCATTTTTAATGTATATTATAATTACTTATAAGGTACACCTATAATTTAGAAACTAAAATTTTTCATTAATATGTGTTTAACCACTCCATTTATACAATCCCCGAGGGTCTCAGGGGTGGGTGGTATATTTCCCCTGCCTTCAGTAATCTTACAATCTTGAGAACTGATATAGTAAAATTAAATTTACAACTCTGCTATCATTATGTGCTCACAGCCTGTGAGTCAGTGGGTTCAACCTCTTTGAAACAGTTTACTCTTGGCTATTTTGTAGGTGATGAGGAGTCACGGAACTCTGTCCTGGGTGACTTTGCATTGGAGCACAGCCTCAGATCCTGATGGCGATCTTGCTTTCACCTCCGGCAATGTCACCTTCGAGGTCGGCCAGACACACGCCCACATCGTGTTGGAAATCCTGCCGGATGAAAACCCGGAGCTAGACAAGGCGTTCTCGGTGTTGATCCTCAGTGTCTCCAGCAGTTCCTTGGGAGTTCACACCAATGCCACGTTAATAGTTTTGGCCAGTGATGATCCTTATGGGGTATTCATTTTTTCTGAGGAAAATGGACCTATTAACAGTTGAGGAAGCGACCCAGAATGTTACATTATCAATAGTCAGGTTGAGAGGCCTCCTGGGGAAAGTCAGAGTCTCCTATGCAACAGCAGATAATACGGAAAAACCACCTTATTTTCCACCTAATTTAGCCAGAGCAACTCAAGGAAGAGACTATGTATCAGCTTCTGGATTTGCTCTTTTCATGGCTAATCAGAGTGAAGCAACAATAACTATCTCAGTTTTGGATGATGATGAACCAGAAAGGTCGGAGTCTGTGTTTATTGAGCTACTCAGTCCAGTTTTAGTGGAGAAAGTACAGAATTGCCCAAGTAAGTATCCATTAATGTGTTATTATGAGAAATAAGAATCTTAAAACATCAAATGTAGACTTCAGTAAAAGAAAAACTTCTATAAAAATACTAAGGTATAACTGAAAGCATCATCTCACACAAGCTTATCTGTAAGACAGTGGGAAATGAACATATTTTCTCCTTCAAAATCATATTTTTAATGTCAGTTATGTTCTCAGAGTAAATTTCAGAAGCTTCTGTGGAATCCATGTGTAACTGATCCTCTAGCACTATTGTACTATATACTATAGCTTTAGATATTCTGGAACCAATCTACAGAGTCCAGGGGTATTGCTAGATTTATTTCTGAAGATTCCCTAACCACCCAGTGTTCTTTGTACAGTGTTGGTAACAAATGTGCATCCATGCACAATTGAATATTATTCAGCTTTAGCAAAGAATGAAATCCTGTTATTTGTGGCAAAATGGATGGGACTAGAGGACATTACTGTAAGTGATTTAAGCCAGGCACAGAAAGATAAATATTGCATGTTATTATGCGTATGTGGAAGCTAAAATGGTTGCTCTTAAGAAAGAGAATAGAACAGTGATTATTAAAGAGTAGGAAAGACAGGAAGAAGGACAGGATCCTTGGTTACAAATACTATTAGATAGGAGGAACAAGTTCTAGTGTTCATAGTAGGTTGACTGTAGTTTGTAGCTGGCCTTGGAGCTCAAGGAACTAAATTACTTTTCTACTCAGTTTTGTAAATGGAATGCTTTTTTATTTTAATTGGCATGGTGGTGAACTAATTAGAAGATCATAATTCTGTAGCTTCATTATTATCTATTGCAACATTATGTAAATTGACAATTAATTATACTTGAATGATTTTCCTCTTTGATAAATTTCCAACTTATGAAACTATTCCTGCAGGGTAACTGTTTCTTTGCTGCAATTTTAAAATAAAATTATCCATAGACTATAAGCTTCAGGAAAGCAGGGACTTGTGATTTATTTTTGTATCTCCAGTGCGTAGATTAATTCTAGTACATATATGTTTTCTTTTTTTCTTTTCCTTTCTTTTTTTTTTTTTAGTACCGGGGATCAAACTCAGGACCTTGTGCTTGCTAGGCAGGCACTACGCCACTGAGCTAAATCCCCAGCTGTATGAATTTGAATCTTTTAAAATATAAAGAGCAGAGAGGAACATCAAATGAGGATCTCATTTGGCTGATGGAATCTTACTGAGGCCTCTTGATTTTCAGGCAGTTCTTAGAATCCTGATATATTAGCTTTTTTTCTACCTTTCAGTTCCAAACTGACCTCGCCTTGGTGTTCAGGTAGAAACTGTAGCCCATCTAACTATCCTGGCCAATGATGATCCCTTTGGAACTCTTCAGCTCTCGACACCAGTTGTTCGAATGGCAGAAAATCATGTCGGACCCATCATCAATGTGACTAGAACAGGAGGAGCCTTTGCAGATGTTTCTGTGAAGTTTAAAGCAGTACCAATAACTGTGATTGCTGGTAAGAAGAGACATCTAAGAAGAGTGAACTCTTAGAAGGACTCATATCCTTGATTAACAAAGCTACCCAAAGATATAATTGCAAAGCTCAGCTAGAAAGCAGTATTATTCTTGCATCTTTTTAGACACAAATTTAGAGCTTTAATATATCTCTGACCTCAGTTTGTGAAAACTGATAGCAAATTGCACATACATTCAAAAACTATGGTTATCAAAATACGCACAACCTAATGAAAAGTAAGCTACAGAAGTCCTTGGCTTTCTTTCTCTTTGTGTACATTTTCACTTTTTGAAAAGGATTCATATGTAAATGGATACTGAAGACCACAGAAAAAAACAAGTAGCTGTTGCTTTCGGTCCTTCAACCAGCCCTGTCTGTGACCCCTTTATCCTGCTTGTTTATTGATGAGGAATACCAAAGAGGCAGTGGCTCGCATTAACCACTTTAAGTAGGCAAAATGATTTAGTTGTCAAATGCAGGCATTCTCTGCAGTCAAGTTCCAGCATTTAGAGAGATTTGTCTAAGAGCAATTAGATTAGAATCTTTCCAGGGTTCACTCAAGGAAATGAGTGCAAATGAATGACATTGTGCCTGATTTGTAGAAGGAAATCATGTGGACATGATCCTTGCTTGAGAAGATACTAAATCAGGTGCCCCCAGTACTGCATGGTATGCATGCATATTTTCAGGTGGGCAGCTCCTCAGAGTGCCCGGGGGCCTCCAGGCAGACTCACAGTGGGACAGGTGGTGGGTGTGATGAGTCTGTGTCCTGAGACCTTAGCTTGGAGGTTCCAGTGGGATGTGCTCTACCCACTGTGGGATCAGAAACAAAGCTCAAAGCAACCTGCATGATACTGAGCAGTAGCTTTGAATGCAACTTCACAGGAAAGTCTGTCGTTTTGGGCCATACCATTAACAATGGTAATGTGCCACATCTGTGCAAGAAAATAATTTATCTCCTCATGAGACTAGAATTCCAGTTCTGAGGGCCGGGGATTTAGCTCAGTGGTTCTGCCGCCTGCCTAGAATTTCAGTTCTGTTCTTTGTTCTACAAAAAAGTAATATGCATCTCTTTTTCCATAGATAGGAGACATTTCATGGTAATGAATGACTCTGTCTCTCTAATACACACACAAATGCACACCCAACTAAGTACACATATTTCTGAAAGTGAAGGAATGTACATGAACAGCCTTAGGAAGTCCTTTCTATTGTTTGGTGATATTGAAAAAGAAACATATTCTTGTTTAGAAAAATGTAGTTAATATCTTCAAACAGTCTGCTCAGGTACATCCATAAATTTTGTTTTTGTTTCCCCAGTATGGAATGTTTGTCCTATTTTGGAGTAAGCCTTTTGTCTTTTGTAGGTGAAGATTATAGTGTAGCTTCGTCAGATGTGGTCTTGCTGGAAGGGGAAACCAGTAAAGCTGTGCCAATATATATCATTAATGACATCTACCCTGAGCTGGAGGAATCTTTTCTCCTACAACTGCTGAATGAAACAACAGGAGGAGCTGCGGTCGGGGCGTTAACAGAGGCGATCATTATTATTGAGTCTTCTGATGACCCCTATGGATTATTTGGTAATCAGGTTGCCTTGTGTCTTTTACTTGCCCATATGAGATATAGATAATGGCCTCTTCTTTATTTTTAGAGACTCATATTGATTTATTTAAGAGTTCTTTTTTAACCTGTGAATACTGGTATATTGGATCCCCATGTAGAGTAACTGGCACTGGTTAGTAGTTATTTAAAGAAAAAAGAAACAAGGAAAGAAAATCACTTCTTAACACAGAGATGGAAACTGCAGCTTATTGGCTTTTAGATCAGATCTGTGTCCTACAAGTGTCTTCTGAATCTTAGCTAATTCTTTAGAAAACTTATTTAAAGAAATTCCCATTCATATTTAGATTTCTGAGCTTTCTTGCTAAATAGAAAAATCTAGAAACATCAAGTCCCTTTTCCTGTGTAGATTCACTGGTGAAGCAAAATAGCACCTACTTCTATAGACCACACTCTCCCTGTGTGCCCAGCTGTAGCCCTCAGGGGTTTTATTTCACACGTGTCTGGTGTTCTGTGAGCCCTGTGGACATCTGAGTTCATGATTTCTGCTTTTATCACAATGAAAACTAGTTTGGCAGAGCTGACCGAGTGTTATCTCAGCATGTTACTGAGATTCTGTGGGGTATAGTTACAAAGACTTAAGGGGAGAAAGGATCCACTATGTTAGTTTTATGTTGATTCCGTTTTCCTTGTACTTGAAATCAACTTTTCTCTGTCCTTCAGGTTTTCAGATTAATAAACTTACTGTAGAGGAACCTGAGTTTAACTCAGTGAAGGTAACCTGCCAATAATTCGAAATTCTGGGACACTCGGCAATGTTACTGTTCAGTGGGTAGCCACCATTAATGGACAGCTTGCTACTGGCGACCTTCGAGTTGTCTCAGGTAATGTGACCTTTGCCCCTGGGGAAACCATTCAAACCTTGTTGTTAGAGGTCCTGGCTGATGACGTTCCGGAGCTCGAAGAGGTGAGAGTCATCGCTAGTATAGAATGACACTGTAAATTATGCTTTGTATTGCAGTAACTAGAACAGGTGGCTGTTGCTGTGACATTTTAGGAAGAATGTTACATCAGGTAAGATATATGTGTATCAAATAAGTTATACCTGCAAAAAAAATGTCCAAAATGTGGTAGTTTGAAAGTGATCTTTATCTATAACAAAAACAGGAATATTCTAGAAATAGATTATATATGCATGCCAATTTACCAGAACAAGAATTTTTTGTGTGTGCAGTTACATTTCATTTTTCAACATTTTGGTTACATGATTAAATGTATATATGTATCTGTAATAATTCTTGCTATATTTGCTTTGTATAAACTCTTAATTTGTGTCCATGTTCTCTTTTGGCTTGAGTGTGAGCCAGTCTTAATTATTTTCTTGTTTTTCTACTAATTTATTCATCTCAACTATTATTGAGAATTTACTGAATGACAAATATACTAGATACATGTTCTCCTGATACATATTTTTCACGAAGATGAAGCAATATGATAAACTCTAAGTTTAGATGACATTAAAATATGGTGCTTTATCTTTTAAGCTTTGCTAGATAATTTCTATTTAAGGCCAGGTAGGAAATAAAGCACAGTGGATTAACTTTCCATCAAAATGTATATGCAGTGTTTACCTTAGATTTAAAAGGTATAGGATATAAAGTTCATATTATTGAAATGATGACCATAAACAGGGATCTTAAAATTGATTTATATGATTATATAATTGGACATTAAGGAATTTAAACAGCCTGTATTTCTCATGCATAAGCCATGCTCTATTATGAAACGCTGATGGTGGATTATTCTGTTACATGCTGGGTTTGTAAATGTAATTGGGGGAGATTTTTGAGTCTATTTATATTTTGTTCCATTTTGTTCTTGTTCATGTATGGATATGTTTGATTAGTTTCCTGCATGATTCTTACTCTGATTTCAGAACTGGGATGCTGTTAAGGAAGTTTTCACTGTATTTTTAGGTTATTCAAGTGCAGCTAACTGATGCCTCAGGTGGAGGTACTGTTGGGTTAGATCGAGTGGCAAGTATTATTATCCCTGCCAGTGACTAGCCTTACGGTATGGTAGCCTTTGTCCAGTTGGTTTATCGTGTCCAAGAGCCCTTGGAGAGAAGTTCCTGTGCTAACATAACTGTCAGGCGAAGGTACATGAGACAGCTGTGCGTACCTGTGGGAGTGGGGGGAATTGTGGGTGGTAGCAAGAATCCTTCTACTACTGCATGATTTAGATTTGGTGGTTTTTCTATATCATAACTTATTTTGTGTGTTAGTACAGTGTATTGAGTTACATTTATTCATGGAAAAGCCAATCACATGTGCCAGGCCCATTGCTACTGAAATGGCTAACAGGTTACACATCATTAGGCTTCCTCACTCCAAAAGTTTACTGCTTCGATCTGCAGTCTGTTAGAATCTAAATACCTCTGGCATCTAAGTTAAGGAACACTCACTTGTCACATGACAAGGTTCATTTTCCAGGTTCGCTTTATCTTGTGAGCCACCGTAGCGCTCACTGAGCTCCTTCAGAAACAGAAAATACAGAGGTTGAGGGATCTTGTGGCAAGTAACTCCACTTCCTATAAATGTACTCATGATATGGTCGATACTGCTTTGTTTCCATGAAACTTAGCAATAAAATTATTTTTGAAATTCTGTTTGGAAGTTCTGGAATGGATGCCATTTACATACCTTGCAGGATGTTTTCTTAGCTTGATTAAAAATAAGCATTATTTGATTGAAAACTGACAAGATTCCTTTACCTGAGAAAAAGATACAATGTTAAGAACCAGAGGTAATTAAGCAACATGGTTGTGGTTTACTAGTACTTCAACCGCAGTCAGCACTGCTCTGCTCTGCACGAAATCCACGCATGGCTTTGAGTGCTTAACTGTGTTTTAATTCCCTCCACCTTTAGCGGAGGGCACTTTGGCCAGCTGCTCTTGCTCTACAGTACTTCTGACATTGACGCAGGGGGCCTCGCAGTGGAGGAAGGTCAGGATGTACTGTCCTACTATGAGTTGCCAGTTCGAGGGCTTCCTGACCCACTTTGGAGGACTTGGGTGAACGTCTCGGCTGTCGGAGAGCCCCAGTATACCTGTGCCACTTTGTGCCTCCGACAGGAGGCCTGCTCGGCCTTTTCCTTTTTCAGCACTGCCGAGGGTCCACAGTGCTTTTGGATGACATCATGGATCAGCACAACTGTCAACAGTTCAGACTTCTGGACCTACAGGAAAAACATGACCGGGGTGGTGTCTCTGTTTAGTGGTCAGGCTGTGGCCGGCAGCGACGATGAGCCCGTGACAAGACAGTGGGCCATGATGCTGGAAGGTGATGAGGTTGCAAATCTCACAGTTTCTGTTCTTCCTGATGATTTTCCAGAAATGGATGAGAGTTTCCTCATTTCTCTCCTCGAAGTTCACCTCATGAACATCACTGCCAGTTTTAAAAATCAGCCAACCATAGGCCAGCCAAACACTTCCACAGTTGTCATAGCACTCAATGGCGATGCCTTTGGTGTGTTTGTGATCTACAGCATTGGCCGCAACACCTCAGAAGACGGCTCATTCGTGGAAGTTCAGGAACAGCCACAAACCCTGGTGGAGCTGATGATCCACAGGACAGGAGGCAGCTTAGGTCAGGTGACTGTGGAATGGCGAGTTGCTGGTGGAACAGCCACTGAGGGTTTGGATTTTATAGGTGCTGGAGACATTCTGACTTTTGCTGAAGGTGAGCCTTGGTTCTAAGTGGATTTTAGTTTTCCCCAATAGTCATCATAGTCAATTTTTATGTTGGTGCTCATAAGAAGTCTTACTGACAGTGTATTTTTGCTCGTGTGTAGAGGTATACCACAGCTTTAGAGAAAGTAGTAGTTGGCCTATTGATGACTAACATACACAGGCTCATGTGACCTACATATGCATCTTTTTTGTTCATTAAAAAGAAAAGATTTTCAGGGAATATGTGAATTTTATTTTTTATGCATGTGAACAACGCCTTTAAGGAAACACAGAGGCAAATATAATTCAGGTTCTAATTTGTAAAGGAAGTTATGGGATTGAACAGTGTACCCACAGTCAGCATGTGGGTGAGAATCGGTAGTATCTGTGAGTAACAAGGAGAGTATCACCTGGAGGCATTTTCCTAAGCCCTGGATATGTCAGGATAAATCTTCAGTGGAAATGATTTATAAGTAAAATACTATAAACTTTGGTGATTGTATTCATAGAAAGTTTATCTTAGTGCCTAACTGATAATACAGTAGTCTTCTTGGACTTCTTTTGAAGACAGTAGTCTTCTTGTGTAGGATCATAATTATATTGTCTATGAAAATGTTCATAGACAATATAATTGTGTATTATATGGCCTATAAACTAGAATTAGGGTCAGATTCACTGATTGTTTTTCAGGACTAGTTGAATCATGTGATATATGGGGAAAGTTTAAATTTTTAAAATAGCTCAACTGTATGTGGGAAAGTTATCTTCACTGAAATCATTGTTTAAATCCTGATTTAGGCAATAATAAATTCTGATTAACATGATGTTTTTCTGACTGGAAAGTAGTGCATACTTAAAAGAACACCAGAATATACAGTAAAATGGAGGAAATAGACATTATTCACAATTCCATATCATAGAGCTATCTATTGTATCTGTTCTTTAACTTTTTATTTTATTTTTTATTTTATTTTGGTACTGGGAATCGAACTCAGGACCTTGTGCTTGCCAAGTTCTTTCACTTTTTAATGCACATATTTTTTAAGGAAACTAATTCAGGATCACGGTATAGTTGGGGTTACTTTTGAAAATATCGAATATCCATGATGTTTTAGAATAAGTTTTAAAAATAGTAGAAAATATTTGTATAATAGTCATTTCCTAGTAAATGATTTTGGGGAAATACTGTATTTCTACTTACCTTTTTGAAATAGAAGTTATTTTGGGCTTTCTGAGTTCTGTATGTTGATGATTTTGTTTCTTTGACTTTTAATTCCATTAATGTCTTTTATAGGAGAAACCAAAAAGACAGCCATTCTAACCATTTTGGATGATGCCGAGCCAGAAGGTGATGAGAGCATCATAGTTAGTTTGGTGAACACTGAAGGTGGAAGTTAGGATTTTGCCCAGCTCCGATACTGTTAGAGTGAACATTTTAGCCAGTGACAACATGGCAGGAATTGTTAACTTTCAGATGGCTTCCAGGTCTGTCATAGGTCATCAAGGTGGGTTCCTTTTCTTCTTGAGCACATGCATTCTCTTTTCTGTGGATGTTATTTTTTGTCTATTCTTTTAAAGCCTCTGCTTTCTTTTTCTTTCATTATTTTGTTGAGCTGTTTGCTTTTGTGTGTGTAGAATTACTTGGGAGTGAATGGCTTAACTAGATGAGGCAGGCTTGCAAAATGTCTGTGGTCTGACCTGCCACTCCCAGGGTGATTTTAAGTCAAGGCCGGGAGAAGGCTCAGCTTTCTCATGTGTTAAGTGACAGAATATTACTCACTCTATAGGTTTCATTATGAGGATTAAGTGAGCCAATAAATGTAAAGTGCTAAGCGTATTTCTTGGCAGTAAAGTATGTCTTCATTGGTAGCTATTGTTATTCAACAGTGAAACGTTGGCTCCCTATTAACAATAAGTAATAGGGCAGGGGATTTAGCTCAGTGGTTCTGCTGCCTCACAAGCACAAGGTCCTGAGAGTTTGATCACCAGTACCAAAAAAAAAAAAGAATAGATTTTATACATTTACAGGTTTAATACATTTTATATTGTATCTATATGTTTATGAACAGAGTGCCAAACTGGAAAACTATACAATGTCCATCTCTTTCTTAAAAAAATAATTTTCTTGAACTCTTATTTAATATTTTGTATCATGTATAGGCTAAGTTTTGTTTGTTTCAAACATTGTAATAGTGGTTTTTTTGTTTTTGAATAAGCCTGTTTTATTAAAAATGTACTTACAGATTGCATTTCACCACATAGTTTGTATTTGGAATTTAAAAAGTAATTTTACCTTAAAGACTTAAGGAATGGGAAGAATATGGATTATGTATCTGGATCTCTAATGATGAGAAAACAAAACTGAGACAAAGACATTAGATGACTCGACAAAGCAAGCAGTCAGTGAGCGGCTGTGCTGGAAACTAAATGCATTTCAGTGGCACTGTTGGTCCTCTTGCTGTGTACTACCAATTTACAAGTTTCTGAATGTTCCTATGTAAATGTTTGAGCCATTTTCTGAAACTATACTTTTGTTAATGATTTAGAATTGCTGGTTGTCATCGCAATAATGAGTAAGAGTGACTAACAAATTCCCACAAATCCAGTCTAAAGACAAATCACTAACAAAAATTATTTGTAACATAATACAAGGAAAAGTCACTGCAGGAGTAATTAACTTTAATAACAATGACAATAATGAGAACATTTGTGGAGCATTTTCTTTGTGTTAGTTACTGCACAACCATTATTTAATTAATTTCAGCAGCAGTCGATGAAGTGGGTATAATAGGATACACTAAGGCAACCGATTATGAAGCCAGCCGGTGCTAGAACTGAAATCAAGCTATGTTGGAATCAAAGCTTATTCTACAGGGCACCTTGTGAGGAGAATCTTTGTTTCATTTGAACAACAGAGGTTCTATATCTGCTACAGAACCTGAAAATGCAGGAAGTTTTGGCAGATATTTGAAGTGATGTGAATTGAAAGACTAATGAATTTGAGTAGTAACGTCTATGTGAGAGAAGGAAATTGGTGAGAGAACCTAAGCATCTCCGGTTAGAAATGAAAGTTGGATTTTCAGAGACAGTGGTTAAAATCAGGAAATACCATCTTTGTGGACAGAGGAAAAAAGCAAGTTACTAATTACAGAACCACATGGAACATGAACCTAAGATGCCGGGGAAGGAAGAAGACCCTAGAGGAGAAAGAGGTGTCAGAAAAGACCAAGGAGAAAGTGTCTTTTTATCAGTTACCAGAGGAAGAAAGTTATCTGTGGGTTTCATGCTAAGATGGCCAACAAGTCCGAAGAGATTTCCAAGTGAACTAGTGAAAACAGCTTGTGGAGAGGGACTTTGAGGGATCTGGGGATGGTGAGCAAACATCTGAGAAAGACTAAAGGCCTCAGTAGCCTGTGGGGTGTGATGTTCAAGTGTGGTCCTCAGATCAGTTCCTGTCCAGTAAGTGTTTGCTGTTGGTATATGGTGGGATAAGATTAGAAACATTTGGAACAATTTGTCTTTGCCGTGATAGCCAAAGGTGTTATCTGTGGACTTGTATTCTCTGTGTGTGTTCTTTTTCTATTTCTTAGTCATCCAATTTATTGTATTTTATGAAAGTGTCACTCTGTACTGGATTAAGGCAAACAAAACAAACAAGCCCTTATCCTTCATGGCGTAAAGTTTTGAGAAGCAGTGTTCCTCAGCCATGAGAGCAAGGAAAGGAGAAACATTGGAGAGAATAGATTGAAGAGGAGTATTTTGGATTTGTTTTTGTTTTGTTGAAAAAAAATACAATGAAGAACAATAAGGTATAAGAAGGAAATCTATCAAAATGCTGATGATGTGGAAGGTATAAATAAGGTCAGGGACCAGGAAGGGTAAATGAGGTTTAAGAAAGGACTTAGAGGGCTGGGGATTTAGCTCAGTGGTTCCGCTGCCTGCCTCACAAGTGCAAGGTCCCAAGTTTGATCCCTGGTACCAAAAAAAAAAAGAGAAAGGACTTAGTGCTAGGCATACGTTTTTCAGCATTGTGATGAAATTTTCTTCTTAAAGAATTCAAAACTGTCAGGTTAAAGGGCCAAAGACCAAGACCAGACCAGGACACAACAAGCCTTTATTAGGGGAATAGATCTGCCGGGCTGTCTCTGAACAAAGGAGAGACAAAAGCAATATGGCTGGGGCAGGGAGAGTCTTTTATAGAGAATGGGGTGGGGTTTGTAGGGGCTGAGGTGGGGTTGAGTGAGGTAGTGACTAGGGAATGGAGGAGCCCGTGATGTCACTAGGTGGTAGGAGGTGAGCGAGTATTAGGTTACTCTCTAGGTGGGAACGGGGGCATGCTGGGAAGAAGGGTTTGTTCTTTGGTGGGAGCAACCATCTTGGCATGACGTCACACAGGGGAAGGGGCAAGGCACCATAGGAAGAGGGCAGCTACTATACATAATAGCTGCTGAGGTGGTGGGAGACCTATCACTTTTTTCTTTATTTCTGGCTGTAAGATCATATCTCTGTACTCTGAATCTGGTAAAGAGGTCCTGAAGTACTATTTAATATACCCTTGATCCTGCCCTGAGACAGCCCTGAAAATTTAAATGAATGGTGTTTGGGGATTTCGGTTCAGTCCCCAGTAAATGTCCACATCACAAAACCACAACACTTAATTGTAGGTGATTGATTATCTCTGCTTAAACTCAGACTTGAGTCAGCCAGAGGAGTTTATTACCCTTCATTCCTGTGAAGGTGGTCCCGCCAGGTCAAAGTCAAGGTCAATAATAGGGCAGGAAGGTACTGGCTTTGCCTGTAATCGGACCTCCTCTCCACCAGAACAAAGAGATGTTTGCACAGACAGTTGTAGTGTCCATTAATACTGAACTGCTACACTGAACGTAAATATCATATTTGATCAAGAGAAAATCTTTTCTTTATCAAGGATTTATTTCTTACTGTGAAAAGCAATATGTTCAAATTGTTTGTCTTACTGAATGTTCTGCAAATATTAGAATCACAGGAATTGAACATTAATTAAAATATCTACCTAAAATTTAAATTGAAAGTATTTTGTACAGTAACTTTTAAAAGAAAGACTTCAATGATCTTTAAATTTTTTAATAATAGACTTTCACATTTAAACTTGTACGGTAACACATGGTAAAACACTTCATGAATTGGATCATTTTTACAAAAAGAATTATGTATGTATATTTACAATTCAGATTCAAATCATCTATACATTTCTAACAGTCACATTTTAAAGTAGAGCCAAATGCTATTCATTGTAGAGGATTTATTATTTTACAGTTGCAGCAAAATAAGAGCCCATTATCACCAACATATATAATTACTTTATGTGACTATAATGGAAAATTATGACAAAAGAAATATTGATTAGAATAGTAACATCCAAAATCAGACACTACACTTGATCTTAGCCAAAAGGCTGAGAAGAGATCAAAATCAGACACTAAAATATACATAGCAAATTATCTGAAACTATAAATTTGGCTTTAAATATTAGTAATTTAAAAAAAAGAAACTTTCACAATAAATATCCCATTAAATTATAAAGACTGAGTGCTAAATGCTTCAGTGTATTTTTGGAGTCAGTCATTTTTTAAATAAATCAAACTGGATGATAATGAGGACAATAACAGACCTAAATAGATAGGGTAATGTTTTAGTGGTTAGCCAAATAGGTCTTTATTTAAACATTATTGTTATCTTTCATTAGAAAGTGATTTGGAGAAATTGTTCATCCTGGAAACATGGAGTTATGTGTTGTAATAGAGGGAGGATGAGCAATGATTTCTACTATATGGTTTTGTTATAAATAATCAAATTATTTCATTTATGTAGAAACATATAGTCTTCAGTTTTTTTCAATAGTTTCTATTTCAATATAAAACACAAACAAATATGACTTTAAACAAAAAGACCCAAAGACTATAAATTAAAACTGTGTGATTGTTTTTCAAGTTTATAATCTTATTTAAAAATTTAATAATTTTAATTTTCTACAATATTTCAGCTCCTAGGTAACATGTAATTGAGTGGATATAATTTTAATCTGGGCCATTAATTCATTTAAAAATTTTTTAATAACATATTGTATAATGGCAATAGAAATTCCCTTTTGCTGTCATGATATGAGGTAGTATGAACATGTCCAGGTACATAAAATAAGTGACTCCACGAAAGTCTTCTCAGTTTTAGTTAACATCTTAAGAGTCAGTAAGACTGGCAAAGAAATAGGGAGGCTGAAATTTTGGAGATGGAAGAAACATCATGGGAAGCGGGTATGGGAGAGAAGGAAGAGGGTAAAGCTATGAAAACTGATGATAGATAGATAAATTGATTGATTTCCCCAAATGAATGTAAATATGATGCATACAAACACTTTTTCAAAAGAAACCTATGAATAGTATTTTGAATAGTCATATTGGTTTGAAAAGAAAATGTTACTTTCTTCCAAAGTCTATTTAAATATTTAACTTCATTAGATATCAAAAGTTTTTTTCTCTAGTTTTACATTTCTAAACATAAAATTAAATTATGCTTGTAATAATAAAAGTTTAAACACATTACAGAAACACATAAAATAAAAAGTGAGAATCCCATGAATGCCAATTCTTTCTTAGATAAACATACCATGTATTTAATATTTATCCTTCAGTTTTATGTGTAATACAATACATACTCATATATTTTGAACAAAAAATATGTTTGTGTGCTTCTATATGTACGTGGCTATGTATTGTATTACAGATCCTTAAATATTCGGGACTATTTAATGTAAGGCTAAGACTCTAAATTGAAATCCACATGTCGCCTTGTGATTTTGGAAAGTCACTCAGATCTTCTGTATGACAGTTTATATATCATTATGATGGACTGATCCTGAGAAATATCCTAGAATATTTGTATAGTGTCTAACACAGTGTGAATGCTTAGTAATATCAGTTATTGTTATTCCATGTCAGAATGTGTTTTTATTATTTTTGTTTTGTTTTATTTTGTTTTGGTACCGGGGATTGAACTCAGGTCCTTGCGCTTGCGCAGCAGGTGGCGAAACAACTGAACTAAATCCCTGGCCCAATTTTTATTATTTTTAAGCTGTGTAGCCCTGAATAGATGTACCATATTTATGTGACGAATTTCCTATTGATGGGCTTTAACATTATCTTCACTTTTTTGTTATTATAAACACAGCAGTCATCATGTAGGAGAGGCAACCCTGGTTTTCTTACATCTACATATTTCCGTTTCAAGTGTTTGTCATCTTGTCCGTTTGGATGGATTATGTCCTTCTTCCTTCTGTTCTGTTAAATTTTATTCATTATTGAGATCATAACTTAAATACTCTTTCTTTTACCATCCAACAATGCTCTTTTATTATTTTACATCCTACTATTTCCATGTTCTTTTTATTAGTACACGTTTTGAGGTGTTTTTTTTTTGAGGATTCTTTGAGGATTCTTGACCCGTATCTGCCCCTGCTATTTTTTGTTGGCAGAGACTATGATTGCTGTGCTTCACACTTGAATCCTCATAATCTATCACTGTACTTGACATTTACTGAGCCTATTGTACACATAGGCTAATATAAATATTATAAGTAAACATAAATGACAAGAATGAATAAATAAGTCTTCCCCAAGAGTTTACTCACTAATTTGAAAGTCAAATCTAAGGTCAAGAGTCAATTCTTGGGTAAAGCCTTTGTGACTTCCTCTTCTTCCTCAGACTCTTGGATGCTTCCATTTTGAATTTGATTTGATTTGGTTTCATTTCATTTCATTTAAGCTGTGTGAGACAGGATCTTGCTATGCAGTTCAAGCTGGGCTTGAACTCACTTGTGTAGCCCACACTGACCTTGAACTCATGTTGATCCTAGTGCCTCAGGCTCCCAAAGTGCTGGGATTCCAAGGAAGTGACACCACAATGGGCTTGGATAGCTCTTTTTCTGGGCTTATTTGGTGTTCTCCATTCTGATATTATATTTTGTACTTGATTTTCACCAGTTGTTTATCCTTTTTCTCTTTTTCCATGAGAGAAGAGCTCTCTCACATTTTATCCCCAGTGATTGGAGGAGGGGTTGCTATTATAAATTTATGAATTAAATAAAATGAATTTAAGCCATTCTGCCATAAACTTGTTGTAAAACCTTGGAAATTAACTTCCCTGTATTTCAGTTTGATCACTTATAAAATGAAAGGAGGTGGGGGGAACCTTTTGGAGGAAGATAGTCTATATTTGATTGCATGCATGGTGGTTACCTAATGGTAAAAGATGGACCAAATCATGAAATGACAGTTACATTTTTATTTGTGTAAATTGTGACTCTATGACGTTAAAGAATAAACAAAGGTATAGTATTAAATCATGAAACAGCTGTCTAATCAATATAGTAGGTTTGGGATGAGAGTGGCTCTTTATTTTCACAACTGATTTTACATCTGAACACTCCAAACCCCACCACTCACTTCCATCACCCGCAGCCACATCTCTGATTAGGACAGACTGGATTGTCTCAGGTTTACTCAGCTCTCAGACTTGAAGCTCTTTATTTCCAAACTTGAATCTCTTTGGGGACTAAAAGTTATAATCCTGCTTTCACAAAAAGTAGGTGATAATCAAATGTTATTGCTGAATGCAGTAACCTAAAGGTTGATGTGAATCCTTTATTTTTTGAACTGAGGGACTTTAGTAAGGATTGTTTGTGTTTAGTCACTGTAGTCCAAGAACGATTTGTAATAAATTTATTTTAAAATTTAGCTGCATCTTCATAGTGTCTTTATACATTATAAGAAGATCATTAAGATTCCTTGCCTGTGATGATTAAAGAACAATATCATATTAGAACAAGAATATCTCATGAAAATATATTTTTATTCTTAACACAATTCAACATCTATTTTCAAGTCATATGCATCATTCAACATAATAAATTATTTCATATCTAATATGCTATTTGATAAGTGCCATTATTTAAAACTCAGGAGACACCTGTCTGGGTTTGCGGGTGGGTTATTTTTAATTGTATTATGCCAGGAAATTGTTTTTCCTTCCCACGTGTTTGTGCTCTTATCACTCATCCCATCTCACACTTCCAAATCCATCCTGACTCTGATAGGCTGAGATGATTAATCATTATAGAAGCCGACATGTAGAGCACTGAGCAATAAAGGAAAAAGGAAACAAAGGGAGACTGAGTGTTGCACAGCCACCTTTGATAAACACAAGATTCCTCACATTTTCAATTACAAAAGAATAATTTTGTTGTAATCTTATCAAAGGACATGTTCCCCCTTATTTATCTCTTCATGGAAAAGCATCCCCCACAGTCTAAAATATCTGGATGAAAACAAATTGCATTCATTATATATTTTTAAAATATTATATATTTTTAAATATTAATAAAATTGGTTAATCATATTTCCATTCATAGAAAAACAGTAATTTATTTTGTTAATAATATAAAATATTCACTTCATATTAAAGATAGATTATTTTTCAGTTTTACTAAGGGTAATATAAAAATTGAATTTATCTCATAAATTGTCATGAAATATTTTCCTAAGTTACTGATGTTAAGCAAAAAAACAATACAGGCTTTCTCTTAACTGTCCATAGATTCAATTCTCAGTATCAAAGATAAATGTTACCCTAGTCTATTCAATAACAGGTAAGATCACTTCTGAGTAGCTTTATGTTACTGTTCTGGAAAAATGCGAATACTGTGCTGCTCTCTCTGTGAGTATCCTATTTGCTTCTTATTCTGTTTTTCAGATGGAGTACAAGCTAAAACCATAATGTTCTTCAACCTGACAGCATACCAGAATCAGATGGGAAGTTATGAAGAATGTATATTTCTGGGTTCTCTCAGACTCACAGTCAGTATTTTAATGCAGTAACACTTTTGTAATAAGCCCAGGATGTGATAATGATGTATCTTAACTTCAAACTAAAACTTACAAACCCTTTAATATTTTGAGATACTAAAAAATATAAAGGTCTGTTCTTGATCATCAAATTTTAAAGATGTCAACACTCAAATGTAGAGGAGAGATAAAATGATGATATTTAGGCAACCAAAATTTAAATTGTTTGTGTAGAGACAAGGATACTTTATAGTAGCTATTTTCAAATGAGTACACTTAATTCACATGGCTGTTTTGCACTCAGTGATGATAATCTGTTATGTAGTGGGCACCAGTAAAAAGCCATTACCAAATCCATCTTTGTTCCTAATGATTCACATAAATTTGTTGTCATTTTTTTCTTTCTATTTTTGTGTATGATAAGGACACTTGGACTGAACCTTATTGATCATGACAATTTTCAGTATGGTTAGTTAACTTATTCAACAAATACTTATTGAGTATTTACTAATTGTCAGGAGCTCTGTAAAGTACTTGGATAAGTTATGAAGTTATGAAGAGCAAAGGATCAGTTCCTGCCCTCCTATGAAAGTAAACTCAACAGTACATAGTGCTAGTAATCCAAAAGGCTTTTGCCAGATAGTACACATTCTAGAACTTTCATTGAGTTGTGTATTTTTTCAAGGTTTAAAATAATACTCTATCATTCAAACCACAAGTCATAGATATACACTGTCCTAGTCTATACAAGAAAACTGTGTTTCATACAATCTCATATTACAAAAAGATATTAATTATTGTCTAAGAGAAATCACAGGATAAAATCATATAATGTGAATGTGAGCATTCAGAGAAAAATTAAACTATAGAGAGGGAAAGCACAAATATAGGATTCAGTGTAGTATTTCTCCTTGGGACACAAGGGCTGTAAGTGGGAAGTTTATGAAATCCTAAGGATTGAGTCATTTACTGACAAGGAATAAATTCTCCTAATGCTGCAACTTACATTGAAACACTTGTATAACTCATTTTCTATGACACTGAACACTCTTAATTTTGGGTCCTAATAAAAGCATAGTGTGTACTGAACATGCTTCGTTCTTTAAATTCTTTGAGCAATGGAGATTATTATCTTCATTTTAGAGATGTGGAAACTGAAATTCAATTATACAATAATTTGCCCAAGTCAGGTAGCTAGGAGCCATCACAGCTGAAATTCAAACTGATATCTGAGTTCATAGTCTGAGTTCATTCTCTTACATTAACCCCTTTCTGATCAAATGAATCAAAAAGGTAAGATGTTGATGAACATCCTTAGATACTGAGGGTTTGTATTTCATGCTCACGTGGCATCATAGTGCTACATATAGCTGGTGATCAATACTTAACAAGTTGTATGTCTGTGAAATTGCTTGGTAAGTTTAACAGAACTATTTGTCATCTGTCATTTAAATGGCTTATTAAATTATTAAAACTAAATTCCAAGTATTCCAAATAAATGATGATGTATCAAATAATTGTGTGTTTAAGCAAAATCAGGTCAATAATGCTATTATCTGTTTATTATTATTGTTTTATGTGTGCTGATAACATTGTCTCACATAAATTTAAACATTGCTTAGAAAAGTTTAAGGGAAAAAAGCTTTCAAATATTTCACACATTTAGCTTTTGATTTCAAAATTTCAAAATCCCATTTCTAGTGGGCCAGGACTATTATCTTGTGAAACAAATTATAGATCATCTCTTAGATATAAAATCTTTTGTATTGCTAAGCCAGTGTTAATTTTGGCCTCAGAAAATAAGACTAAATATCAAAACATTAATCAATATTTGATATTTGTCAGTAAATACCAAAATATTTACTAACTTTAATACAATAGTTATCTTTCTGAATCAATTCATAGACAAAATTACTCAGATGAGGAAGTATTATCACAGAGTTATATAAGAGGGTTGAACTGTAATGAAGATCACCTTCTGTGCCTTCAGCCTTTGAAATGAAGAACAAACAAATGTTTGATAGTCTTTGTGATACAGTCTCTCTTTTGAAAAGGAATTCCAGCAAACATATAAGAATCATGTTTACAAAGTTAATTTTTAATCCAAGTATTTAGGAATGTATTTCACCCATAATTAACCAAGTGCCAGTGTCTTTCTTAGATTTGTTAACATCATTTTGTTGAGTTTTTTTCAAAATTATTTTAATGATAGCCAACATGGGAGAATTTATGAACTGAATTTTTGCATTTCAAAGTCAATATGAAAGGCTGAGGATGCATCTCATTAGGTAGAATGGATGCCTAAGAAGCATGAGAACCTGAGTTTAATCACCAGGATCACACAAAACAAAAAGAAAGCCAATATGAAATCTGTGTAAAATTATATGATTAGCTTCTATTTTCTGTTTTGCAAAACTGTATTTTAGGATAAGACTTTGATTCTGGTCTTGTTGCAAGACTTAAGTACCCCTAGATTTTACTAGTGGGATTTAACTTAATAAACTCTGGTTGCTAGAAAGCATAAATAAATTATCTTTGCTGTATTCGGTATTAAAAGACAGATCTTGATAACTTGTTATGCTATGTATTAAATACATCTTGGAATGTGGCTTAAACTTCCTGAAGAAATGGTTTTAAGAATAAAGGTTTTAAATAATATAGCTTTAATTCTTTTGTCTCATCTGTTCTTTGCTTTAGTATCTAAAATACCTCATGCAGGGAGAGAAGTAAATTTCATTCAAATCATTTGTAGATTATAGTTGAATAACATAATAGTGGAGATGGGAGGAGGGAGAAATCTAAAATTTTATGGTCAGGCAAAACTTTCAGAAGAGGTGACATATATGTAGGCAGAGGGTGGGAGAGCAAACCATTGGTTTGAAATAAGTTCTGACAATCATTAGTTTAATAATTTCACATTTAATGTTTGATACATACAAAGTTGCAGGTTTTTCTTTCTTTAAAGGGGTAATGTATTTTCATTTTTCTGTGTTTTACAAAGACTACAGGAGAAGTCCGTGTGTCCTTATAGGAATGTCTGTCTTTTCCATCTCCTATAAATAGTTTCAGTGCTTTTGATCTTTTGTAGATTTTTAATATTACAACTAGATTGTTTGCTAGTTACAGTTTACCTAGAGCATCCATTCCTCACAGACTCACCACTTTCTTCTATTCTGGAAAATTCGTAGCCATTTTCACTTTGAATAGTTTCTTACATGCATTTTCTTCTATAAGAAATTGTATTTTATGTTTACAACTTATTTTTAGATCTCAAATTCTTTTGGAGACAATAAGATTTCCCAATTCATTTTTCCAATAGTGGGAGAAGCTTTCATTTTTTTCCTAGAATGAAGATCATTTCAAGGCCTCAGAAGTTGTGGCTTCCACTTATAACTTTCCCATATTTACATCTGTGTCCATTTTTTCTTATTCTGTGTGGTCCCCAGAACCCGAGATTTTTGACCCAAACTCTGGGCCTTTATCTAATCCAGTCTGAAGCTGCTTCTGTAGTTTCAGTCTTCTCTTTACTATTCTGGCTCTTTTTCCCCTTTGTATTTAATATCAGTATCTTTTCAGGTTTTCTTTAGAATTCAGAAATGTAAATCTTTTTTATTATATTTTATCCAGGATCTCTGTATGCCTGTGCGTGCGTGTGTGTGTGTGTGTGTGTGTGTGTGTGTGTGTGTGATGGCCCATTTATACCAGCTCAGTCCATCATGATGATGGAAAGCATCTCAAATATTTAGAAAGATTGGGAATATTTTTAGATGAAAATTAGACTGTAGATCTACAGAAGGTAGGAGAATATTTTATATTGCAGTTATTTCTTTATTACCTACACATAGAAACTTGATGTTTTTCTACTTTTAAGAACTTATAATCAGAGGTACTTAATAGTTTTTCATTGAATAATTTATGAATGAAGATATCTAAAATAGTTTATACAACTGGATGAAGTAATTGTGTTCAGAGGTTTACCATTTTTATTTATGTTGGAACAATTACTTTCATTCTTTATTCAAACAAATAATTATGTTAAATTATTGCAATTTGTCAAAAGTATCCCTAAATTCACAAGTTTTCAATCTATTGCAATTTTTATTTGTGTGAATATGTTTGTTGACAAATAATTCCATTAATATGATGCATACATTCTAAAAGTCAAAGGTTTAGTAACAGTCATTATGGAAATGAAGAATAAAAATATCCTTACCTTATCAGAGAACATTAATGAAGACTTCTTATAGGCTATTACATTTGTAGTGAGAATAGATAAATAGAATTCTGATGTCAGGGTGACAAGTAACAAGGGAAAAATATTTCAGCTAAAGAAACAACAGCTAATGCAAATGCAAAAGAGGATTAAATGAGGAAAAAATAAGTAAACACTAGTGGAAACTTGCTTTATTATTAGTAGTAGTATCATTTATTTATTTATTTATTTATTTATTGCTGTGGAATCGATCCTAAGAAGGCATCCTGGGAGGTTAATGTAGAAATATTGGCAGAGCAAGATCATGAAGCTTGTGTTATGTCATCCTAAAATGTTTGTCTTTTATTGTGTAGGAGACACAGTGTCCTTAAGGGATTTTAATAGGGAAATTATATTATCAAATTAGGGATTTAGATGGCATGTTCTTGGAGCAATAAGGAAATGGTTTGCAAGTGAAAAAGACCACTTAAGTGCCTGTCAAGAAACTGTTAGGCCCTCACCTGAGGCAGTATAAGAAGACTAGTCTGAAGGTGAGAGATTACAGAAATAAGTAGGAGGTCAAATCTACATGGTTTTGTAAATCCTGGAGTATGTGAATGGATTGAAAATAGTGCTTCCAGCAACAGAAAGTAGAAGCTGATTATTCATTCTGAATAGGATGTAAAGATTAGAATTTTTTATTCTCTAACGAGAAGGATTTAAACTATTCCTCCAAGATCTAAGAAATAAATTAGGTCTACAGGCAATATTCATTGTTTGTAAATGACCTGAAAATGGTTCTGAAATTTTAAAGTAAAAGTCTGCATTGCTAAGTTTGTAAGCACCCAACAGAGTTCCCTTCTACTATATGTCGTTTTAAAATCCGAATCCAAATGTGGATTGTAAACATACTTGCTTTCACCAAATTCAGGCAACCTCATTAACAGTCACATCATCTGCAGACAATGTTTAATTGCTTCTTCTTCTTAATCTAATCAAAACTAGCAGGTATAATGTTTTTCAAGGAATAAAAACCTCCCAAAGAGTCAAAAGCAAGACATAGAATTTTAAAGTGAAACTTTTGTAGTAACATTTTGAGCAATTTCTAGCAGTTGAAAAATGCTGATTGGTTGCCTAGAGGGTTATGCTAAGGAAAACAAGACAGAAATCCAAGCTGTAGAATTCATGAAAACCTTTGCCATGGCAAACAATAGTGAAACCCAACATTGCCTGGAAGGGGAAATTTGAGTCTGCAATCTGTTAGACTTTATGCACTGATAAGTGATAAGGTTCTGTGCTGCATTTTGAAAAGAATACAGTAAACACGATTCTAGACAGACCTGCCTCAGCACACTTAAGTGCTCTGAAGGCAAAAAGAAAGACAATTCGGGACACATTGCAAACTACTTTTATTTTCTAGCATTAAAGCTAGAACATCAAGTAATATTTATGAACAATAAATAAGTCCTCTGTCCTGTGTTTCATCTAATCTATATACACTTTAATCTGAAGGGAAAAAGTATTTAGACTTTAAATAAGAAGGATATATGTGAGTGTTTGAAAATTGTATCATGATGCTTTTTAGTTTTTTAATGTTACCATTCCAAAATTGATCAAGGCAATTGTAGTAGAATAAGTAAATAGTCCCAAATAAGTCATAGTTGAAATTCATTTCTAAAGTGGAAAAATAGTAACTATTATGTGATTACCAGCTTTTATGACTATACATCTTTGGAACATAGGAGATCCCAAGACAGAAGAGATAAGCAATAACATTGTCTTTTATTATATTGGGCCCAGCATTTCATGACCTAACATAGAAATTAGCAGTTTCCAGAAACAAAGCATTCTACCAGTATCTTCAAAGTAGTGTTAAGACCGAGGGCCTTACCAAACACTCCAAGGAGCTGACTATAGCAAAGCACACCCAGGGATCCCAGCAGTGCCTCCAGAATGTAAGGCCAAGGGCCTTACCAAATGCTCCAAGGAGCTGAAGTGGAGCACACCCAGGAATCCCAGCAGTGCCTCCAGAATGTAAGACCAAGGCCTTACCAAATGCTCCAAGGAGCTGGCTACAGCGAAGACCACCCAGGAAGGAACACACCAGCCAAGTTGGGAAACAGACCTTTATTAGTCTGGCCAGAAGGCACTCTGGAAGCAAAATAGCTTAGAGAGGCAACTGGCTCAGAATCGGAGGCTGTTTTTATAGGGGGTTGAGGGGGAGGTTAACATATCAAAGAAAAGGGGACAAAGGTTAGTGGTCCACTGTCACATATTGATGGTGAGCAGACATCTGCAGCTTGTTCTAACAATTGTGGTGCCTGGAGTATCAGTTCTGGATAAACAAAGAGTTGAGTAGTTTACTCTGGGACCCTAGGTCGGTTACAGATCCCTATCTAGGGTCTCTAGACTAACAAACATCTCCATCCATTAACTCACATTTTAATCACAATGGGGCTGGAGGATCTAGCGTCCTTAGACTAACAAGCATCTCCATCTATTAACTCACATTTTAATCACAATGGGGCTGGAGAAAAAGGGGCAAAGGTTATGCAGTCCCACAGTAGGATATTCTATGCAACTCTACATGATGACACTTACTTAAAAATGAAATGAAATAGACTGTTTTATGGACATGTACTAAAATATTCTTCACTATAATATGAAATAAATACAATTTCTTATAAAATTATGGAGGATTTGGTGTTGGAAAACAAAATTAATTGTATAATTTGATACAAATGTACTTTTCCTAACAATCCTAATATATGAGATTACCTATACAATTTACTATTACATGTATACAATGTCAATAACATGAAGAGAAGTGTGTGAACTATGTGTTGCATTGACAAAACATAGAATTAAAATGTTTCCTCTTATTTTTAATTATGTAAGTTTTAACTTACTTTTCTACTAGCTATAATAGCACATTTCCTAATTATTAAAGGACTTAAATTTTGTTTTTTGGCATCTTCAAAGTAAGACTTAGAAATATATGATAAAATCTTTACAAAAGAGATTGTAAAGGTCTACACAATTATTAAAAGTTATTATTGGGGTTTCTTTTAATTCAACAACTTTCTAAATACTTTATAATTTAGTCTAATTACAAGTGACTAAACTTTTAACATCAAGGCAATACATCTATGATTTCCCTAAAAACAAAACCAGAATTTAAAATTTTCATTATTTTATCAAAGTTTAGAGCAGAAATTTCCCTTATAGTATTCTAAGAAAAACTGTGGGGCATATTTGACGTTAAAAAAGACTTGGGAATAAATCTGAATTCTACTACCAATGGCTTTATGGCCTTGAGAAAATTAATCAATATTTTATAAATGAAAATTTTCACTAATCTCATTTTTCTAAAGTATAAAATGAAAAATGTTAATTTTGAAATGAGTAATTAGAAACAAGAATAATATTGGAAAATTCTTTTCTTCCCTAGAGATAATACATATAAAGTAATTATCAAAGTACTCAATATTCAGTAGATTTTTAATAAAAAATGTAGGATGAGTAGAAGTAATAATTAGTAGTGATATTACCATAACTTAGAGAAATGCAAAATAGTTATATTTAAAATTCTAAGTCAACAGAGTTACTTTAATGGGAAAGATTGGTTTTTTGGGGGGAGAGATTGTTTTAATAAAAAGCAACATTTAAACTACACTTTTCTAAATTCCAACTTGACAACATACCCATCCTTCATGGTAGTTTATCACTCGTGAAAAATATTATGTCAAATTTTATTCATAATCAAGAAATACTGTGTTATGGCTTATATCTAGATGTCCTCCAAAAGCCTCATGCACTCATAGGTTTTGAGGCTTTGGGGAGTGATGGAATCATAGGTCTATGATACTAGATTAGTCTCCTGATTGGTTTACCATAGTTCTGGGTGTGGACAACGGATTTAGTAAAAGCAGGAAGACCCCCCTGGGTGTGAGCAGAACCAACCAATAGGATGTTAACCTGGACAGAATAATAAGGAAAAGAAAGAAGGTGCTGCTTGCTGCTTGTCATGCCACCCTGCCTTGGAGCCAGCTAAGGACTGAAAACTCTGTAAACTGTAAACTAAAAGAAATCTTTCCTCTTTTAACTTGTGGGTATTGGGTATTTTGTCCCAGCAACAGAAAAGTAACTAAGACATACTGCTTCAGATGTCATCCAAAGTCATAGACATATAAAAGTAAAAAAAGCCTTTCCTACAAAAAATCAAAAACAAAACCAAGGCACTGTAGATAGTATTAAGGAAATGAACATGCATATAAATAAGTACTGAAATATTGAAAATGCCAATGAGAGTGGGGAAAGATCAAGGATTGAGAGGAAATCTATGTCAAATACTGGAGGGATTATTCAGTTCTTTAGGCAGAAATTAGCAGATGGAACTAGAATTTAAAGAAGAGTAAAAGTAAAATAGATAATAAAGTGTCTTTCATGACAAAGCCAAAGTCTATTAATTATCTGGTTTTTTGAAGAAATTTGCTTAATGTGATATTGTAATATTTGTTAAGAATGAAGATGTTATGCAGAAGAGGTCTAGAAGAATCATAAAGCCAGACCTGCTTTATAGTGCTAGGAATTTGAGATGATTTTTCTTTGATGGTGATGGAACAGGAAGGAATAGCATAGCCAAATTTCCACTTGAGAAAAAAGAAATGGAAGTTTATTTTGAAGTATGAAAGACAAATCTAAGGATATGAGTTGCAGAATAAATAAAACAATTAATTTTATATATGAAAATGTTAGGGGCCTAATTTTATTTAGACAAGAGCTAAGGTCATAAGTTGCAGACTTATGACTTGAACATTAGAGGTCTATTTTTAAGTAAGGGACATGGTAGTCACCATAAAGACCTACAAATTAACTTAAGAGAGTTTTTTCAATGTCAATATTGTAAGATCTTGATTATCTGTTAGATATAATGTCTTCATAATTGAAGAGAAAATACTATACATGTTTGAAATAGACTTTATTTTATTCAACTTAATCAAAATGTTAGTACTTGATATAATTTGGTTAATTCACCACTACTTAGTTAATTTTCTTTTGGTTTGTAAGTTTCTAATTAGAAAATGAATTTTTTGGAAATATTTAATGTCAATTAAAGTAAGTCAAATAAAGAAATTCAAAACCCATAATTACTTCATCTTAATAAATGACCACTGTTTTTGACTTGAAATTTTTCAACGTGTATTTGGTTCACAGATGTGTACAGATTTGTGTTTCTGGAGCATACATTGTTTAAACAATCTGGATTTGTTGCATTAAAATTCATTTTCATGTTTTGAAAATTTTCACAAAAACATACTGAACATTCCTGTGTAAAATCACTGGAAACATCTTGAATAAATTCTTGATGATAAATTGTACATCAATGGGCAAAGCCATTTTCAAGACTCAGTAGAAATGAAGCTGCCCTAAGGAAAGGCTGTGTCAAGTTCATCGCTCATTTTTATCATTCATGCTGAGCATCATCAAGTTTTTCTTCTGATTTAATAGAAAGCAACCATTTTGTCATTATTATTTTATTTATATCCCTTTAATTAATAATATTGGTGAAAATGCTTTCTCTTAAAATTTGGAGAAAGGTCTTCCTCATTCAACTTTCGTAATTCATATGTATCTAGGGATCTGTCCATTTATTCTGTGTTTTCTATATTAATGGTGTATAGGTTCTCAAAGTAGGTATTGAGGATCCTCTGGATTTCTGCTGGGTCTGTTGTAATTTCACCCTTTTCATTCCTAATTGCATGGATTTGGGCCTTGTCTTTCCTTTTTCTGATAAGTTTGGCTAAGGGTTTGTCAATTTTGTCGATTCTTTTGAAGAACCACCTCTTGGCTTCGTTGATTTTTTTTGTATCATTCTCTTAGTCTCCATTGCATGGATTTCTGCCCTGACCTTTAAAATTTCCTCTCTTGTATGGGCTTTAGGTTTGTCCTGCTTTTCTTTTTCTAGAAGCTTGAGGCTCAGTGTCAGGTTGTTTAATTGGGCTCGTTCTGTTTTCCTAATATGAGTATTCACTGCTATGAATTTCCCTGTAAGACTGCTTTCATTGTGTCCCATAGATTCTGATATGTTGTATGGTCATTGTCATTTAATTGTAGGAGCTATCTGATTTCTTCTTTAATTTCCTCTGTGACTCATTGGTTATTCAGAACTGTGTTGTTCAGTTTCCATATTTTTTTGAAATTCTTGCGGTTTCTTTTGCTATTGATCTCCAATTTCATCACACTGTGGTCTGATAATATACAGGGGATAGCTTTAATTCCTTTTCACTTAAACATGTTCTATGAGCGAGTATGTGATCTATTTTGGAGAACAACCCTTGTCCAGCTGAAAAGAATGTGTATTAAAACAGAAAGGCTGAACCAGCTGGAACAGAGGTTAGGTCGAACTCTTGAAGACATTGGGTTAGGAAAAGATTTTATGAACAAAACCCCAGTTGCCCATGAACTAGCACAAACAGTCAACAAGTGGGATCTCTTCTTATTGAAAAACTTCTGCACAGCAAGAGAAAGCATCAACAGTGTGAGAGACAACACAAATGTGGGAAAAAATTTTCACCAGCTGTTCCTCAGACAAAGATCTACTATCTAGAATATATAAAGAACTTAAAAAACTCAGACCTCCCAAATTTAAAGACCCAATCCAAAAATGGACATCTGAAATGAACAGACATTTCTCAGACAAAGAAGTAGAAATAGCAAATAACCATATGAAAAAATGTTCGACATCACTGTTCATTGGAGAGATGTAAATGATAACAATGCTGAAATTCCACCTCACCCCAGAAAGAATGGCTGCTATCAAGAAATCAACCAATAACAAATGCTGGAGGGGCTGTGGGGAAAGAGGAACCCTGCTCCACTGATGGTGGGAGTGTCCACTGGTGCAACCACTTTGGATATCTGTATGGCGATACCTCAAAGAACTAGGACTGGAAGTCCCATTTGACCCAGCTATTCCCTTGCTGGGTATCTTTCCCAAAGAATTAAAAGAATCATACCACAGTGATACATGTGCACCCATATTCATAGCAGCACAATTTGTAAGAGCTAAAATTTGGAAGCAGCCCAAATGACCATCAACTGGAGACTGTATAAAGAAAATGTGTTTTTTTATAATATGGAGTACTACTCAGCAATAAAAAATGAGAATTTAGAGACATTTATAGCTAAATGGAAGCACATTGAGGTGATCCTCTTAAGTGAAATAAATAGGACACACCTGTACAAACACTGAACAGTTTCTCTGGTGTGATAAACTGAAAGTGTAAATGAAGATCAAAATGTACAATAGATAATGTGAAATAGGAAGCAAAGGGGCAAAGGGGAAGGAGAAGTGAGAGGAGTAAGGGAAAGAAGGGAATGTAATTAATATGAGAAAATGAAAAAAATGGAAACAAAATGTTTGTAAATAGGGAGGGGTGGAGTGGTTGAAGAGAGGGCAGGGGAATGGGGAAAAAATAAGAACCATGAGACATTATGCAAAGGTGCAAATTTCCAGTGATGAATGAGATTATATTGTATATCTAAAATGTGCCAATAAAATTAATTAAAAATTTTTTTTGAGAAATGAGAATTTATTATTTTTTAAAACTTGTACATAAGCAATATAATTTCTTCCATCTGCACAAAACAACAAAATAAAACATTGCCAATACACATACAGAATTATGAAGCACACATTTTTCCTCCTTCCATGTATTAAAATTCAAATATATATACTTATTTTTTAATTTAAAAAATTGTATTTACTTAGAAGCATTCAGAATGTCAATAAAACAGCTGCAACATTTTTTTTGCAATTACAGAGTGGTATTCAGTTAACAGAACAACATTTCGTATAAGCTCCATCAGAGACAACTGAAGATGAAAAACTACCATCCCCATATATAACTAATTTGTGCTGTGCACCAACAAGAACCTGCTTGAAATTTCCATGCCAATTTACAACCCTCATACTGTACCAGGCAAGGTTAGTGGTTACTGAAATACCACCAGGACAGGGCTATCTAAAGACACATTCAGTAGTGTGTTAACTATACAAAAAAAGAGATACTGTTAAAAACAAATCTTACACAGCCTTACATTTCAATTTTTTTTTCTTTAAAAGGAGTGAGTTGCGTACAGGGGGTTTAAATGCTTTATAGACAAGAAAAAAAAACTGCACTAGAACCAAATTATTCATCATCATTATCTTCTTCTTCTTCTTCCTCTTCCTCTTCCTCTTCCTCTTCCTCTTCCTCTTCTTCTTCTTCTTCTTCTTCATCCTCTTCAGCGCTGGGGCAAGTGAGAGCCGGATGGGCACTGGACGACTCTGTGCCTTGCTGAGGACAACAAGTAAACATGGGCAAAGGAGATCCTAAGAAGCCGAGAGGCAAAATGTCATCATATGCATTCTTTGTGCAAACTTGCCGAGAGGAGCACAAGAAGAAGCACCCAGATGCTTCCATTAACTTCTCAGAGTTTTCTAAGAAGTGCTCAGAAAGGTGGAAGACCATTTCTGCTAAGAGAAAGGAAAATTTGAAGACATGGCAAAGGCAGACAATGCCCGTTATGAAAGAGAAATGAAAACCTATATTCCTCCTAAAGGAGAAACAAAAAAGAAGTTCAAGGATCCCAATGCACCCAAGAGGCCTCCTTCAGCCTTCTTCTTCTTCTGTTCTGAGTATCGCCCAAAAATCAAAGGAGAACATCCTGGCCTTTCCATTGGTGATGTTGCAAAGAAACTGGGAGAAATGTGGAATAATACTGCAGCAGATGACAAGCAGCCTTATGAGAAGAAGGCTGCCAAGCCGAAGGAAAAGTATGAAAAGGACATCGCTGCCTACTGGGCTAAAGGAAAACCTGATGCAGCAAAAAGGGAGTTGTCAAGGCTGAAAAAAGCACAAAGAAAAAGGAAGAGGGAGAAGATGGGGAAGATGCAGAGGATGAAGATGAACAAATATATATTTATATATATTTAGAGATACATCCTTTTAAAATCGTAGAATTAAAAACAGGAGGATTATTATCTAAGTACAGTCACCACTTATAAGAACAAGAGACAGACTTTTGGAACTAGAAAGAAACCAAGAAGGCAGTGTTACATATACTTCGTCTATTCTTAATAAACAGGATTGTGAGGAAACTTCTAATACAGACATTATTAAGAAATAGAAGTAGCTATTTATCATAGATCTAATATTTAAGTTGCTATGACCCAGCTTAAAAAGCACTATGAGAGGAATATGCTTACTCGATTAATTATCCATCATACTGTGTGTCCAGACACACTTAGACTACACGCTAACCTCAAGAAATTAAAATATAAAATTTCCATTTTACAAATTGGCTTGAGATATCATGCTTGTCTGTATTTTGTCAATAAGATTATGGTAAGGTAATAATAACATTTAGATTCCAAAGACAGAGGAAGTAGAGAGTAAAAATTAAGTGCCAAGGAAAATTGTTGACAAACTTAGTGTCATTACATCAACTATCTGAAGATTCACAAAGTCCTGAAGATGTTATAATTTAAAAATGTCAAATGTGACATTCATTAATGGCAAATGAGGATGTATCAAAGAATTACAGTACAGTTAGAGCCATTTTCATGTCAATAAGCTTTCTGAAACTATGCACTTAATCTGTATGTATCAGTGGAACAAAAGAGCAGCAATCCATTCCTTCGTGGTTCCTGCCATCAAATGTAGAAATGATAGAATTAACTAATTTTTCACAATTTCTGACTCTGAAGAAGTTTACATTTAAATATACTGTCTTTCACTTAAAAGCTGTTCAGGAAATATTTTTGAACGGAATTAAATTTAAAGGCTTATTATTTTTTTCTAAAAGTCTAAGCTTGCATTTTCTGCTGTGCAAGAGGGAAAATTTAGGGTTCATTTAGTAGCATATTTCCAACATTTAGATTAACTCCTAGGGTATCCAATTAGTATTAAAGAGATTATATTATTGTTCTACCCTAGCAAATTTTCATATAAAATATAATTTTTTAAAAAACTGAATCAAACAATAATTGCTACCATCTATATGTTAGACTTAATTGGAATATAATTGAAAAAATGAATTACCAGGCTTGTTAACTAGCAAAATTCATAAATCGCTTGTCTTAATGCAACCTTAATGTAGTTCTTAGACTGAAGTGCATACACACACACACACACACTCCTCACACACAAATAGAAGCTTCAGGGAATTTTTAAACTGTCCTGGTTATCAGCTTATCCTTGTAAGCTTCTGCTTATCTTATCAACATAAGGCATCACTGTTGCTTCCTTCTGCTAATAAGGTCTGGAGAGAGCTTTCCTCTAGCAAGCTTAGTAATTCTTTTTGCAGACAGAAGTGTTCAGTCTGTTGCCTTTCTCCTCACTCATCTCACTACTTAGGTTTTTTTCAGGACAACCAAAGATTCAAATGCATTTTTCCTCATTGCTAGAATTTTACAATTTAAAGCAAAAATTCTTTTCTCCTTCATAACATTGATTCCAAGGAGATCTCATTTTCTTTTTCTTTTTTTTAAATGTCTAAACTATTATACAGAAATGTAGATTCTGGGGTGAGTCGTGAATCATGCTTGAGGCAAACAAGAGTCATGTTTCTGGCACTTTTACACAAGACAATGGGCAAATTACTTAGTTCTCATTTCCTCTTTTTGCAACCTAGTGGTGCAAATGAGAAATTCACAGGGTAATATCAAAAATTAATGAGTTAATATAATCATTACATATCTGCAAGGTTCATTTTTACTACTACTATTAATACTAATGAAATAATCTATTATAGAGGGTCTGATGTGATTGCTATGTAAGTTCATTATATTGTCACTTATGTTCACTATTCTAATTAAAGAGCAGTTGTTATCAACTTACAAACAGCAGCCTTTGAAGATAGATTTTAATTTTAATGTTGCTTCAGTAAATATGAATGACAGATATAAACAAATCATAGCTTCATTGGGATAAAACACTTGAAGAGAATGGAAGCAAAAGAAGAAGGGATTCATTGCTGAGATTTGGGAGTCATGGAAAAAATATCAGTGTGCAAGTAGAAATCAAATACAGCGAAAGTAGCAAGTAAGCATTACAGTTTGAAAGACAAAGTTAATGCTATGGAACAAAATAAAGGACACAGTTTGTAAGAACTATGAGGTAATCTTCTCAATGAACAGCTAACTTGTCAAATCCTTCCTGGAATTCTGCAGCTTGTCAAAGACTTCCAATCTTAAGAAGAATGTGAAAACTTGTAGAGAGTTCAGAGGACAGGCACAAAGATAATGAATTGGTTGTAAAGTAAGACCTACAAGAGAAGGTGAAAAGATCTGGAATTATTCAACTTGGAGCCATGAGCAGAGAAGTTATTTAAATTCTCATGGCAAAAATATATGGTGCCCATCTCCTGATTCTCCATGAATTAAAAGGAGGAAATCACTTTAAATCTTGGGATAGAAAATTTATGGAATTTAAACAATAATTTAACAAGTTCATTACACATCATTAAGGGCTCTGGAGCATGGTTTACAAAATGTACATGGTCCTTTAAGTTGTATAATTTATTTAGATATTTTACTTAGCTGTGAGGGTGCAGACTTTGATGAAGAAGAGAAATGGCCTAGATGACCTAGCAGGGTCTTTGCAACCCTAAATTTCACTGAAATCCAGAGTTAAGTATTAATAGTCCACTAAATCTTTGCCACATTTTGAGTCTTGCCTCTCACTCATTTGCTTCAGGATTGTAGGAGTGGTAGGAAGCTGAGGTGATTTGAACCAAGATGAGTCTGGGAGAAGGGATGGGTTTGGGCATAAAGAGGAGGCAAGATAGTAGCACACTTGAGAAAAACTGAAGAGAGAAACAGCTTTTCTAAGGCATAAAAGTTTGAAAGGTAGAATAGGACTCATTCAGGCTATATAATGTATTTAAGTGTGGTTGACATGTATTGTAGTTGGAGAGAATAGGAGCTGATGGAAGATACTGGAAAGATTGCTGGCATCACAAATGAGGTGTTTTAGTTTCAAAATAAAGCTAGTCTTCAACTCAGGTGTGAAGTCTGGAAGTGTGTTTAAGAGAGGAATGCTCTGGTCAGATTTCTTTTTTCAGGAAAATCACAATGACAATAATGTGAATGACAGATTACAGGCATGGGGACATGGTCAGTCCATATACGGCTAGTTCATCTGAGAAATAGCAAGGATCCAAAGTAAGTCCTAATAGGTATAGGGAAGAGGAACAAAAGTTAGGCTACTAGGAAGTGTGGGGTTCCAGATAATATCTAGTTTGATATTTCTCATAGCTAGAAGAAAAATGTAATTCATCAGCAGGATCCTCAATGACACAGAGATTATATTGAGTCATTTTTTCTTAGAAAATTTTAAGCAAAGGAGTGATTTTTAAATGGGATTAGATATTTGATAGGTCTCCCACCACCTCAGCAGCTATTAAGTACAGTAGCTGCCCTCTTCCTATGGTGCCTTGCCCCCTCCCCTGTGTGACATCATGCCAAGATGGTTGCTCCCACCAAAGAACAAACCCTTCTTCCCAGCATGCCCCCGTTCCAACCTAGACAGTAACCTAATACTTGCTCACCTCCTACCACCTAGTGACATCACCGGCTCCTCCATTCCCTAGTCACTACCTCAGTCAACCCCGCCTCAGCCCCTACAAGCCCCACCCCAGTCTCTATAAAAGACTCTCCCTGCCCCAGCCATATTGCTTTTGTCTCTCCTTTGTTCAGAGACAGCCCGGCAGATCTATTCCCCTAATAAAGGCTTGTTGTGGCCTGGTCTGGTCTTGGTCTTCGGCCCTTTTACCTGACAATATTGTATTAGGTAGTAACAAATACCAGGATGTTTCTTAGTGTCTCAGTGTGGAGACATATAGCTTGATTTTCTTGAGACAATCCTGGCTTACACTTGCTATCCTTTGATGGAGGAATGAATAAGCAAAATGAGTATAAATACATACAATGGAATATTAGCATTAAAAATGAGGGAAATGACACATACTACAACATAGATGTATGATTTCACTCTCATGAGATATTTAGAGGAGTCATCCTATGGAGATAGAAAGAAGAAACATGGTTGCCAAGAAGCAAGGGGGAGAAAGAAATAGGGAATTGTTGATGGGTACAGAGTTTTAGTTTTTTAATGTTGAAAAGTTCTGGATATTGACTGAATAACAATGTGAATGTACTTAACACTATTGAACTATACCCTTTAAAATGGAAAGAGTGGCTAAATTTTATATGAATTTCACCACAATTATTTTTTTAAAGCTCATGATTAAGGCTGTTGCATTTAGTAATGACATGAAATCCTTTTTAAATGTTTGAGATGAAAACAATGAATGAATGATTCTGTGCATATCGAAGATTCCATGTACTTTGCTACAGTGTTTGGGGTTAATAGTGGGAAGTTATTTGATGTTCTAATAAGCTGTAATGTCCTAAGGGATTCAGAAGTTGTTTTCTCTTGTTGTCATTTTCTGAAATCAGGTCTCTGTGCTAAGAAGGAATTTCTTTCCTTTTTGAGGATGAGGACAGCAAATACAAACCAGAACTGTCCCAAGAAAATCAGGTCACATGTCATTTATCTTTGGAAAAAGCCACCTGAGACTCACAATCGTAAACTTAAGAAAAGCACATTAAATCTCCACAATGCTTGGTCATATATGTCTGTTAACCAATAACATCAAGGAGGACAGTTAGTCTCAGTGTTACGATTAGCCAGAATTAAGACTCTATGGGGATAGTTTATGAATTCCTATTAGGCTAGATCTAATGGTCATGAACACTAATAGCAAAGCGTTTGGACTAAAGTTTCTCAGATAATTTTGACAGTTTCAAGAGAGAGAATTTTAATGAGCCATTCATTCTACTTTAGGTAGAATGAATGTTGAGGTAATGAACCTTCTGGTTAACACAGTTCCTTAGGTACTCTTCTATCATAGAACATAGTCTTCTCTAAGTTGAAAATATAAGGGATAAAGCATCTTTTCATTATCAGATGAGTTTTATTTTTACAGAGCTTAGAGAAAGACTAGAAGGAGCAAGAACAGACAATGAGAAAGTAGAAAATGGTAACATATCTCTGACCATAACAAAGGGAGAGCTGGAATAAGCATTATTTCTAGATAATCTAATAAAACAAAATTTTAACTTATATGTTTATCTCAATTTTAAATTTTCTTAGGATTGTGGCCTTAAGTTACATAAAATAGACTCTTGGGGGCAATCTCATTAAAATTTTTCTGAAAAAATCCATTTAAGATAGTTATGAACCTTCCCTATCCACAGTGAGTTATAGCATATAACATTTTCATACACTCTGATGGACAAATTATATTAGTACCACCAGAAATCTTCTGGGTAAAACAAAAAATGTGATTTGAACATAGTTATTTCCTCACCGAATTCCCAGAGTTGGCTGTCTGATGCTGGCATTGAGGGAAGACTTGTCGACAGCAGTAAAATTTAGTTTTGACTTTTCATTTTTGAACTCATTGGAGAATCTATTGTTTTATAAAGTAGCACAGTTTGTATTTTAATTTGCTAAGATAATATTTTTTGATTGTCCAGTGTGCTTTTTAGTATGTGATTTAATCTTCATATAACTAATTCCTTAATTCAGTCTAAATAATATAATATAACTTAGTATAATTATATCCAAAAAGCAAGAAATTTAGCTGGGTTTTGATATGGTTGTTATGCTTACCAGTAGCACCACTTCCAGTCAAAACTCTATGTTGCTGGGGAGAGGGATTTAGCAGTGTTTCCACCGCTTGCCTGGCAAGCGCAAGATCCCAAATTCAATCCCCAGTACAAGAAAAAAAAAAAAAAAAAAAAAAAGCTATGTTGTTTCCAAAACACCAAAAATCATTAAGGAGCAAAATAACTATTTAAACAGATATTTCTTTTCCTATCTGTGCCTACTTGACAGTGCTTAGTAACCGGAGCACTAATTAGACATGAAATGTTCTGGGTTTTGCCATTGTGTGTAATCCTCTTATTTTGTGAAGAACAATTTTAACCAAACATTTCCATCATCTGGCAAAGGTTTATTTTATTTCTGTCTGTATTTTATCTTTCAAACTAATGCAGAACAATTGTTCTTTTTATATCCATTGCCCATAATAACAGGTATGTGTTTTGTTGCTTCTGTTATTAATTAATTTATTTTTTCTTTCCAAAAGTAATTGTAGATAAGTACTTGTCCTTAGATTTATCTAAGGGGTTAATCTGGAGGATTTTTTTTGGTCAAAGTATCTTCAAAATGCTCAGAAGAACATTGTGGAGAAGGAAGTTTATCATCTTAGAACCTTTGTAGTTCTTATTAAGTCTACCATCTCAAATTTATGACAATCAACAATTAAGTTGAGTTGAACAGTAGTAATATATTCTCCCTTATTGGACCAGGATAATTTATGAAAGTGTTAGTGAGATAGTCTCTAAGAGTAAGACATTCTTTTCCTTTGTATGCAGAAAGTATTTTTCTATTTTTATAATCTTTTTACAGCTCTCTTTGGACACATTTTGCTTCAATGTCATTGCATTGATAATCAATTCACTCCCATTTTTCCAACCAAGTTTTAGCATCCTTTGCTCCTAAGAAGACATTTCTGGAACAAATTTACCAATTTACTTGTGAGGATTAGGAAAGCTTTTTTAATTAGATAAAACAAACCTAATGTTGACTAAGGCAGAAAGTCAGCAAGGCTAGTCATTTTCTCCAAATAGGTTGTAAAACACTGAAAAATTCCTACTCAACAGGACTGTATATGGGAAAGATTGGTGTAGACATAGGAAGAGAGTCTGGAGAAGGGGCACAATAGTAAGAAACTACAAAAAACAAGGGTACTAGGTAGGAGGTGGGACTCAGAGTACAGGAGAAGCCAGGAGAGCCAGGGTAAAGTTGCATCTTGAGTTGTGTCTGAAGGAGGTACAGGTGAAGTGTGAACGTTAGATCCTCCGCATAATGGATATACCTCTTTCTTTTCTCAGGGTAGCAATTTTAGAATTTTCTCAATGTGTAAGGTCCTTTTTTACCAATCAAAATATATATTTTATCAAGTTATTCTGTTAGAATCCTTTGATTCCCAAGATGTTACAGAGGTAAATTATTTTATTCATATCCAACCTCTCCAGATAGGCTCCTGAATCCTACCTGGCCTTTACTAAAATATTACAAAACTTGCAGGTATTTGGATCCTTTGTTTCTCTAACACTTCTACATAGAACTCAAACAGTGATCCCCCAGGCTTTTTAAATAAATGATGATTATTTTCAAATGATGAAAACAGGAAGCACATTATAATCTCAAGAACCACTGCATCTGTAAGAACCTTGAGTAGTGAAACAAACCCATCTCAACCTCTTGTGAATAGAAATTAAAAGTAAAACAGTGTGTGATTGATGCTCAGTATAAAGCTGAGAGCAGGGCCTAGATGTGCAGAGTTTGGGAGTCTCAGAAGTTGAGACATCAGTGGCCTCCTGCAAACTCTGTTCTTGTTAAAGCAGCCTGTTCCCAGAATCACAAGGGGCCATACTCATTTACCAGACAATTTTGTTTTTAGAAGGTACAAAGTTCAGTTTCTGAATATAGGTTCTATACTCTTTTATTAACCCATATTAATTATGTGGAATAATGGGTTTCATTGTGAAATTTTTATACTTTGATAATACCTGTATCCCTTTTGATAATATCTGTATCCCCTTTACCCTCACATTGGCTCCCTCTCTGCTCCCTTGATCCCTTTCTTTAATAATGTTCTGTCTACTTTTGTGTCATTGTTTTCTCTTGTTTCCACATATAAACAAAAACCATGAGATATTTGTCTTTTGAGCCTGACTCATTTTGCTTAATATGTTCATTTCAAGTTCCATCCATTTTCCTGCAAGGGACATGAATTTGCTCTTCTTTATGATTGACTAATATTCTATCCTGTGTATAGACCACATTTTCTTCACTTAGTAATCCATTGACAGGCACTTAGGCTGGCCCCATAACTTGACTATTATGACTGGTGTGGTGATAAGCATGGATGTGCAGGGACTTCTAGAGTATACTGACCTTCATTCCTGTAGGTATACAAGGAGTGGTGCAACTGTATCCAATGGTAGCTCTATGTTTAGAAAAATCTCTGTACGGTATCTAGAATGGCTGCACTAATTTACACTACCACCAACAGTGTAGAAAGGCTACTTTTTCTCTCATTGACTATTGCACTTATTGTTTTTTGTGTTCTTGATGATAGCCATTCTGACTAGGGTGAGGTAGAATCTCAGTGTAGTTTTGATTTACATTTCTCTGATGGTTAAAGATGTTGAACATATTTTCATATAGCTATTGGCCATTTGCACTTATTCTTTTGAGAAGTGTCTATTCCATTCATTTGTTGATTAGATTATTTGATTTTTTGGAATGTTAAGTTCTTTAAGTTCTACAAGTATTCTGGATAATAATCCTCTGTCAGAAGAGTAGCTGGCAAAGATTTACTGCCATTTTGCAGGTTGTCTCTCCATTTTTAAAAAATTACTTCTTTTGCAGTGCAGAAGTTTTAAAACTTTGATTCAATTGTAATTGACAAATCTAGCATCTATACACTTTTAAATATAGGTACATTTTATTTGTTCATCAAACATAAAACATAAATGTAGGCTATTTAAATTTTTCTATCATTGGTTTACAAATGATGAGTTCAAAGCTGCCTAAATGAAAGAAGACAGAATCTCACCATTCCTTTATTTAAAAGGCAGCATCAGAAGAATATGGCAGCTAATGACACCTAATAATCGTTAGCTCTTGTCTTAGGTTCTCTTTTAAATATAGGTAAAAAAGAAAATTTGTCCACTGGGATAATAGAAAGGAACATAGTTTAGAATATATATGCCTTAAGACTTTTGCTTTCAGAAGAATAGTTAAGTGACATTATTCCATTTCATGATTCTTATATAAACAACTAAAATGTTAAATTTTACATTAGTTTGTTCTATGATATTAACTTCATAGTATAAATTAAAAGTGAATGTCAATAAAATAAATTTTAATATATATTTTAAAATTTCAAGAAATCTTTATGAGCAATAGGATTATAACAAAATTTTAAAGGAGAAAATTTGATATTGATATTTTTCAAAAACATCCTATTAATAAATTGAAAAATCTGATCTGTGATATGAAAAGATAATATAAAATAATGCTTCATAAGCATGTCTACATTTATTATACACTCATCTAAAAAAATCTGAAAGGAAATAATTTAATGTCTTTTTTTCCTTGAATTGGGAAAGAATATATTTTAACTGTAAAAGAAAAGAAAACGCATTAGTTTCTTTTTGCTTTTATTTCCTATCAAACATTATAGTCACCATAAAAAACTATAATGTACTGTGGATTAAAAAACCAGAAGAAAATGCCTTGAATGTTTTATCCAGAAAGAAATGATCAGTGATTCAGATCTGAGTCAGAAAGCCAGAATTGTCTGACACTATCAAATATTACACAGAAAAACAAAGTTCTTTGCTAAATAGCAGATAATATGGTTTAGCTCCTTATGGGGAAAAAAACCTTAAAGAAGTTCTGGTAGCAAAAAATAATGTAGCCAATATCCTTCACAACAGAAAGAATCCTCAGGCAGTTTTCTTTATTAATTACCTGTAGCACACATATTCATAATCTATTGTTAATTTTTCAATGGCCGAATTAACTTGGCTGTGACATATTCCTTAGTACTTCCCTCGCAGTAGGATGAATTACTTACTCTGTTCATGCTGTGTCAAAGAACTACTAAAGTATTTATATACATACTGCATGCAACACCTGTCTTAAACACACATTGTTTTCCTTTTTATTTTCATCCACAGTGGAAAGTATAAAATTTCTGATTATAAGAACATGAAAGGAATAAAAACATACAGATAGGTAATTTCTAATAGTGATAAAGATTACAATGTTTTGGAGAAGCACAGTCTCCAACATAAAAACCATAACATTAAAAAAGCAATTTCTTTTCTTCATCCACTATTTTTCTGTATTTCCAAGACTTACTTGGCTAGAAATTTCCATTAGTTTTTCTTCCAGTGTTTTGCCTCAATCTGTGCCTTGATGTAAAAATAAAACTAATATAGTATTTATATACATATAAGTAAATAGATTCTGGATTTTTAATGTATAAAGTAATTGACACTCAGGAATGATCCCAAAGAATGTATGATTATAATGAGGCTTTAATAATATTTCAAACATTATTTTCCTAAGAATAAAAACACCACTCATATATATGATCTAAATTTATTTGCATTAGTTTGAACTTTAAAGTAATTTGAAAATAAATTTTAATTCAACTTGAAATATGTTTATATGAAAAAAGGCATTTATACTCTATATTTTTTGAAAGACAAACATCGGCTGCAAAAAAGCTAAAACTTTACTTGTACTAATTGTGTTTAAGTTGCCATTCATTTTCTTGCAATTTAATAGTTTATGATGAAAGTTATAACAAACACATTCCTTAAAGTGTTACAAAGATAATTAGGATTTGATAAATGTCAGTGCGTTTTCCATCTGAACAAGGTTATACTGAAGCTTAAAATAAATTGTACATTTATGAATTAAACTGTGTAAAACTAAGTAGGTAAGAAATTCTTTAAAATAAAGAACGAATGCATAAATAAATTGTTTTTATTTGATATCTTGATATATATATGAGACAAGTTGGAGATTGAGACAAAATGATACATTTACACAGGGACGTACATGTGCTACACTTCATTGCAGGCGTATGCTTCTGGGTCAGAGCTTGGCCCAGAATAAGGGTTAAAGGGCTGCCAGATGGAGCCTAAAGTACTGCAGAGCAGGGTTTCAATTGTAAGTGCTACCATGGGGCTCATAGTAACCTTCATTGTTGAAAAGTCACCAGCTGGATCAAGATTTGTAACCACATTAGAAGCAAGTTTTCTAGTTGTCAGTGCTTGAGGCAAAAGATTGTAAGAAGTGAACATCTGCCTCCTTAGAGAAAAGAGATCAGCTCTGGAGAATTCGGTGACAAATCTGTCCCTGACGGGAGGGTTGATAAGGGTCACACTGAGGAGGATCTTACAATGTAGCATTAAAGTCAAAGCAAAAATGAAACTAAATTTTGAATATTGCAAGGGTTATATGTTTGAAGGCAACTAATATAAAAATAATTCTTATAGCATGTGTTTAAGAAAAGGTACAGTTTTGTCACTATTAGTTTAGGCAGAATGCAAGATATTGTTAGGTACATCTAGGTATGTTTCTAGTATGTTCAAATATCACTTTAAATAATTAATTTATCATTTCTGGCCTAAAAATTCAACTCAATATTCTTTGTGCTGTGTCAAAAATGTTTGTTTTTCTACTTAATGGAAGGACAAGATTCTAAAGGCAAAACTTTTTAAAGTATATGTTACATGTACTATGCTATTCTCAGAGGCGTTCCCTCATCCATAAACACCTGAAAGAGTAGTCATTAGTTTGGCATGGGGGTCAACAAACACACAGCATTTTAGGGCAACTAACCTCATGCAGATCACACAAGTTTTTCTTTATGTATTGCCAAATTCATGCCCTAAAAGAAGAGCATGAAAATGTATATTCAAGTGAGAATAAAGTGTAAGAGTTCCTATGGAGCAAGTCAGAAATAATATGCAAAGTCAGAGCAGAGAGGGGGACATATGTTGGTTAATGAAACTGAGAAATGCTAAAAGCTAAAATTAATGAAAGACGGAACAACTGCTACCACACGCTTGGTCGGTTTTATTCTATGAGACACTGATTAACAGTAAAGAGTGTGCTAAAGGGACCTTGCTGAACACTTTTTTTGTCAAGAACACTATATTCCACCTACATTAAGCAGAAGTTATTTTTGTGACAAAATGTTCCATCAGCACTGATGAGGTGCTGAGTGTCTATATTGATGGTATCCAATAAATGCTTAATAATAGTAATGATATAGATAACATGTAGTTTAAGGAATAAAATTGGCCTTCGTGTATTTGTCTCTTCTCTAAAGAATAAAATGTCTTCCTTGGCTTGTTTTCATATGATATGTGAACATTTTCTCATTAATGTGAGGGTAGCCCTACTTTGATAAATGCTTCTGGTGAACTTAGGAAGACAATAAATAGACTAGGCCATAATCACTTCAGTTGCACTCATGGAAAGAAACACAGGATCCTCAAACATTTTATCGTCATGTCTAATGTACTTAGTTGGTTTTTATGGACATTCTTTTAGTCCTTGGTGCTAGATGAAATATTTGCTACCCTGAATCATGAGGCTAATTTCAGATTATAAGAGAGAGCAGTGGAATAGAACAGATTATATGTAGTAGTATTACTGCTTTGATAAACACATTTTAAAATAAAGATATGACAATAATCTGTAAAATAGTGAAATGATGTCAATTAGGCACCTGAGAAGTTGAACATATTACATGTAAATGTAGAAGGTAGTGATAAAATTAAGAAATTAAGTGCACGTATATAATAAACATTTTACACTTTCAAAAAGTACACATGAAAATTATATACATACAAACAAACTGGTTAAATGATATATATTCATTTTGGATACTTAAAAGTTTGCTAAATTATGTGTATTATCAAGTGTATAATTATGAAATCAATTGACATTCTGTAAAGTTCTGTCAAATTTTTTCACAGTCTTGTAAGAAAATTTAAGCTAAAGCTATTAGTAGTGTCAAACTGACTTCTTCAAGGGTCTAGTACATTCTTATCAGATGTACTTGAGTCTATTTTATTTCTGTCTTACAGTTCTTTAACTTTCTTTATTACTTGTGACGGACCAGCCGTCACCAGTTGAAAGGTTCCTGAATGGGGGAAAGGAGGACTGAGAAAAATCAAGAGAAGAGACAGAGTCGGGGGGGGGGCTCCCAAGACCGAGCAAGCAAGTTTATTTTCACCTCTCTTTTATACACTCAGTGAGTTAGGTCATTAATCATGACCTTTATCCAAAACACCTGCTTCGTTGTTTGCTAGTTTTCTAGACACTCCTCGCCCTCATGGGCTACTTTGTTTCCTGGGGTTACAGAAGGTTCACCTTGTTTCTAGGGCAAACTCTAAAGGGAAACATCGGAGTTAGTGGAGACACGGTTCCCCATTACATAGTCTCCTGGCTAGTTATAACAAAGGGTAAAATTAAAAGGAAGCTTTTTGGCTGACACCGCTCCCCACAATTGCTTGCTTGATTCCCATCTTCAAGTGTCCAAGTAACCTAGTGGCATTAAAATACCATGATGAAAGATGGTGGTTGATTAAAGAAAAGGCTCCTCCCTTTTTGTGGTACTCAGTGATTTATTACATTGGTAAGTAAACTACAACTTACTGCAGGCCCAAACTGAGAATTTCCTATTTTGTACATAAATTTTTATTTTGATTTTTTGGTTTAATTTTTAAATTTTATTATTATATGTTTGCAATACATGCATTTTACAGTCATCTTAGGGAGTTGGTACACATACATAATGCAGTTTGTTTCTTTTGTTTTAATCCCTTCCTCTCTTTTCTCTTTCCCTCCTTCTGTAATTCCCTTTTCCTTTTGTGCCATTCTTGTTGATATTATTAATCTTAGTTCATTTTTAATTGCAGTACATAGTTTACTTGTAGATAAAATGTTAAGGAAACATAGCCACACTCATTCATTTACACATTGTTAGTTTAGGTTGTTTTCTTACTGTAAAGGCAGAATTTTGCCCTGGGCCCAGAGACCTTAGGGCTCTCAAAGCCACAAGTATCTATCTACTCTCTGATCCTTTATAGAAGTTTCATGCTTCCTGATTCATTTTAATGATGTACCTAAGTTGTCTTAGATTCTATTGTCAACATCCCTTCCAATTTTTTATCATTTCCTTCCTCTAGAAAATATCTAAATCCAACTCCCTTCCTACTATTCAGCAACTGACTAGATGGACTTTAAAAGAGTTTACATTTAAACATTTTTCTTAAATGCCTAAAGTAAAGTTTCCATTTGAATGACTTTTGGAGATAGCCAACAAATTGAAAGACCAATTAATTTAAGTAATATTTTAAACAATTATATAATAAAATAAAAAGTGCAAATCTGTAAACAGCAATCAAGTACAAATCTTAATTGTGAATATATTGCTCGTTACCTTATTAACAAAGAATTTGAATAATTTATCTAAAGTAACAGAGCTAATAGGAGGCAGAAATAAAATTGTAACCAGGACCAACTGCATAATGGACTTTATGGCATAGTGTATATCTATTGGCCAATGAATGGCCTTTACCTTTTATTGTATGTCACTCCCTTGAAATGTTGCTGTCTTTTTCTCACATATTAGTATAAAGTTTAATGTGAGCAAAGGAAGACATACAATTCAATAGCGATATTCATCCTATTATGGAGATACATTTTCATCCTATATATGGAGATATCTCTTGTCTCTTATCCTCTAAAGCTTAGCAGTCTGGCGGAAATCTTAGATATGGAGAACAGCGGTAATTCTTTAGAATTTAAGTAGCATTAAACTGAAACTAAAAATATGGTTAAATATTTTCCAAATAGTGCGGAATTGCTTTATGAGGAATTGCTTTATGGGGCATCTCTAATTCTTTTATCACAAATCTTTCTTTAAAATGTTACAAGGAAAATAATTTCACTATAATGTGATTTTTCAGATGAGATACAGAAACTTAGCAGGAATATGGTACTAAATAATGTAGATAAAATTACTTCACTTATGGCCAACAGAAACAAATAAGAAATAACAAATGTGTTCAACAACAGAAAATAAACAATCACTGAAAAACTCCTAAATGTTAAAATAAAATACATTATTGAGACACAGTATTGATTAATCAGCACAATGATTAGATACATTTGGAAAAAGCTCTAATTTCAGAGTAATTTACCATGAGTACTTATAAGTAAATCACAAATTAATTTAAGTAAAGTAGCTGAGAAAATAGTACAGAAGATTTTAATATCAGTAGATATTTTCAGTATTTTCAAGTTTATAAATTTTTCTTTCTTTAAGCACGAATATACTTAAATTATTCCACATATAAAAAAATCACCTCATCTTTCACCTAATTAAATTTATTTTTAAAATTTTAAGTTTTTATTAGTATATGTTTGCAGTATATAATGATGACATTCATCATGGGAAATTAACTTTATGAACTTCCTGTCATAATCCATTGAGAATTTCTTTTAGACTATCACAATAAATTAAACATTACAACTAAATATTTCTAGGAAATTATCTAATGAACCTTCTGTAAAACAAGAATAAATGTTTCTTAAGCATAAATTCTAAGAGGCACTGAACTACTATTGTCTAATAGGGCTGTTGCTCAAATAATTTTATCTTATATTATTGCACAATCATATGAAATTGAGAAATGTTATTGATTGAGAACACTGTATTTATATTTAATGAAAAATATTGCCTACTTAGGTCAACCTTGAAACACAATAAATTTTGAGGAATTATAATTTTATTACAAGAACTGTTTTTATAGTACACGTTAAAAAATACTTGAACATTTTCATCTAATGGAAGAATAAATCTGTTCAAAGCAGTTTAAAGTACAAGCACTCATAACTAAGCTGGCCTTTATCAACAGGCACTTGACATCTGAATGGGTCTATTCTCTGTGTTTTGAGGGGTCAACAAAATAAAATAGCTGTCATCAAATCATGGTGGTTTTGGAGAATACTACCAAAATACTGGTTAGGTGTTTTGACACTGGTCAGTGGAGAGGTCACTTTCACCTGAGTGACCCATGAACCCTCAAAGTCAAGAAGACACGAAGAAAGGTAACAAGCCCAGAGACTGTAAATACTGAAGCAGTCCTTCCTTGGTCAGTTCTTTGTATGTAACTGAAATCTTCTATGGGAGCATTGTTAGACCTGTTTCAGAACTATAGAAAGAATGTGAGCTTGATACTTTGGATGGATGGCAATTTTCTGTTCCAGTCCATCCTGATTCAACCACAGAAAATCTATAATGTTTATCATTTTTATTATTACTATTCTTATTTAAATTGGGCCTTATGAATGAGTTCTACTGGAGAAAGGGATCAACCACTTAACAAAGCCACTATAATAACAAAATAAATTCATTTTGAGATGTTTCTCAATAGTTCTATGTTAAATAAATTTCTTACAAGGCAGTTTCATACAACAGGATTACTTTCAAACTAAAATATATCTTCAAAAGTTTGCTTCAAAAATTAGGCAAAGTATAATACAAGCCAAGTGAAATTTTAGAATTATATAGTTATTACATTCTAAAATGATATAGTTATTTAGATTTAATTTTGCTATAAATATTTCATTCATTATTACTCTAGATAAGAAAAATGTGTACTCTTGACACAAAAATATTAAAGGTCATCTCTAATGTAAAACGTGTAGAATAAGATTTAATAATAAAAGCTTCTTTGAATATGTCCCAATGGATGTGTCCTATGACTTAATAGTAAAAATAAACATTGTCCTGCTTTACCCAAAAAGGATCAGATTTATCAGTAGACTCATCAAGACTGGTTTGGAAATAACTGAAAATATATTTTTAAAATTTCAATCCTATATAGATCAAATTCATGATCACTTAGAAATCAAGACAGTTTCAGCCAGGAGAGATAACATCATATATTTTCTGTCATCCCTTCATACAGTACTTTAAGCATGAAGAATCTTCATGTGAATGAATGCCAGACATTTAACACTACTTCTGCCTCTCCTTCAGTTCACCTTGTTTGGCTTCTGACTCAAAATGGTTTACTTTCATTCTTAAATTCAGTTCCACCCATTATTGTAAAAATAATATCTCTCTTCACTGATTTGATCCTATACAACCTTCACTGGCTTGGGTATAAGAGCAGAATCTTCAGGTAATGTTTTAAAATTTATATATTTATTTAATTTTTTTTTTAAACCGGGGATCAAACTCATGACCTTGCGCTTGTGAGGCAGGCATTGTGCCACTGAGCTAAATCCCCAGCTAAAATTTGTTTTTTAAATTTCTAAAACAAGTAGTCTAAACTTGACTATCAAGAGTCCAGTTTTTCAGAGTAATTTGGACACAATAAATCTTGTATTTACCAGGTGCTTAATTTCCTGGTGAGTCTGGTGGATTAAATGTAATTTACTGGAAGTGTTCAGAGAAAATAAATGAAAGGTAAAGCAAAAGTTCTAGCAGTAAGGTGTAGACTCCGTAATTGTGCTAATGGTAGTTTTGATAGATGTTAGATTGATATTTGTTACAATATATCATATTCATTGTTTATGTTCCTGTTTTTTTGTTTCAGTAGACAGTCATTGATTCATAGGTCTTCACATACTTGATCTGTCCAAGAAGAGTGCTGGAACTCAGTGTCAAAGTGGGGAACATGCCAAGCACAGCCCCTTCCTCATGGAGTTTATAGTTCTAAAGTCTTTTAAGGGTTAGGTCTTATTAATGTAAATACATTGCCAACACATAAAATATATATTTAATAAATATTTATAAATATTGATTAAAAATATGTGATATAAATAGATCACATTTAAACTATTATACAGTAGTAGAGATATAGTCAATATATTAAATAAGAGAATGTAGATTTAAAAGATTTTTTAAAAAGTCTGCACTTTTTAATTTTATATTCTAATAAATAAGAATAAATTTGTAGAGAAGCTATACACTGAGGGTGATATCATACTAATGAAGGTTACTATGAAAACAGTTTAATGAGTTTAGTTTATTTTCAGCTCCTTTGCATAATTTAATTTCTGAAACAGTGAATAAAATTTGAGGTAGAATAACAGTATTCACATGAAAGATGAATATGCTCTCACCTGCTAGAGTTCAGTCTTTCATTCCAAATCCCCATTGTAAGAGAAGCTCAAGGAAATTGTAGTTGAAGATATTAATGTTGATTATGACTCATGAACAGAGTCAGAATAAGAAAGCAAGCTTTAAACACAAAAAATTGTCAAGTGGAACATGAATTATGCATATTTTGTAAGACTTCAAATGGAAGAAAATTATAAAGAATTAGACTCTTGTTTGTTTTTTTTTTGGTACCGGAGATCGAACTCGGGACCTTGTGCTTGCGAGGCAGGCACCGGAACCACTGAGCTAAATCCCCAGCCCAAGAATTAGACTCTTGAATCCTAAGATCAGAAACAGGAAAAGAGAAAGTTTTTAAAATGTAAGGGCACACTTTACTCTGGAAGGCTTCAAGAGAAGATAAGAAAACTTTGAAGGCCAGCTATGGATGTCTTTACCTCACTCAAAGCTAAGGGTTCAGTACCTCATGTCAACAGGAGTGAAGAAGGTTGTAATAGGGAGATAAAGTTATAGATTAGGAACTGAGAAGTAGGGCATCCAAGTGCTAAAGTTGGAATAATATAAACATGGGAGTGTAGTAGAAATGGAGACTATGCCAAAAGTACACTGCCAGAGAATGTGTAAAAAGAGGGCCACTGTAGGAAAATCTTGTAGCTGCCATTTTCCAATCATGTTATTCCTTTTATGTGAGTTTGTAAACTACATTTGTGCAGCATGTCTGGGTTCTAAAAACAACATGATTCCTGGAGATACTAAAGCATAATTCCATTTCAGTACAACAGTCTCTCATTAACATCAGGGCAGTTAATTCCCTGATACCATGGGTGTCATTGCATCCTATATCCAAGCCTGGTGATATCTTGAGAGTTAATCTGATCATCATGACTCTTGACAGGCAAGTAGCATTACAGTGTGGATATGCTGCACAATGAGAAGATTTCTGTTCCAGGGATGACAGAATAGCATGAAATGAGTTTCTTCCCATTACTCAGAATGATGGCAATGCAAAATTTATATATTTATTTCTGGAATTTTCCATTTAAGATTTTCAGAGCATAGTTGATTATGTCCTATTGTTAAAAATTTCTGAGTTGGGTATATCTCTGAATTCCCCATGATGTGAGAGTTTTTCTTAACAATTGTGCTAGAAAAATTATTTATTTCACATACTACCCTTTACATGTGGAGTCTGATGGGAACCACAAAGCAAGGAATGCATTTTATTTCAAGTGTCTGGGGTTAAGATATCATTAGTCCATCTACCCATAAATGTCGCCTGCAAATTGCTGTGACCCTTGAGTATCTGGTTGTATGGATAAAAAATCCAATCCCTTCATTTAGTATGGTGGTTGAAGTGCCTATATACATTAATTAAATATGACTAGGCATCAAAGATATCTTAAAATAATGTAGACTTCAGTAGAATGACATAGTATATAGGTTTTGATACTATGAGACAATATTTTAAAACCTAGTTAACATCAATAGAAAAGTTCTGCTAACCAACCTCCTAAATGAATTCAAAGATCCAATCCCTATCTAATCCCTGTCTAAATGTAAGTCTTATATGTGGAGCTTAGCCATCCCTTTAAGTAAAAACAAAATAGGTATCTGACAACCATGTGATAACCATCAAGATTGCTAAATTTTGGTGGTCCTAGTCAGTAAAGTTTTTCTAAACTACCTTGTGGGGTTTTCTTTCCTTCTTTCTTTCTTTCCTTTCTTTCTTTCTTTCTTTCTTTCTTTCTTTCTTTCCTTCTTTCTTTCTTTCTTTCTTTCTTTCTTTCTTTCTTTTCTTTCTTTCTTTCTTTCTTTTTTCTTCCTTTTCTGTTGCTACTTTTTGTTTGGCTCAGACTTTTTTCTCTCTTCCCCCAAGAGAAAGGTAGAGTGATAGGAGAGCTAGAAATTCTCCTGGTTACAGGATAATTCCCGCTTGGCTGCATGTGACTGCCTCATTTAGCAGCTGGTAATACTGTGAAGCAATGCTCAGCACTCGCTCTTGCGGTCTTTTAGGTAATATAATAGTATTTTTTAAATTGATAGTAATTTTTTAGCACTTTGGGGGCTGCTGGTGGTCTCTTTTTCAGGCTAAATAGACCAACTGCTGCTGCTAAAAGAGTTTATTCGACCACCCACGCTAGGAAGCACAACCCCCTTCTCCCCGTGTTTCCCTGAAGTAGCAGTCAGCAAGGACTGTGCAGTAATAACTGGAGCAGCGTTTGGGCTTGGAAAAATGTCACAGCTTGATCCCTAGAGCCTCCAGCGCCCCCATTCAGTCAGTGCTCAGCTGCATGATGCACCCTGAAACTTAAAATGAAAGCCCTGGATTCATGGCCAAAAATACAAACTCCCTACAGGCTTCTTCTGTGGGAGTTATTGAAGTTCTTGCTTAGCTCTTTGGCGGGTACCCACACTCTCTTTCTCTCCCAGAGAGCAAAGAAAAAAGGCACAGCCATAACAGGGTCTACACAAAGGCCTCGACTGGGACGCAGAGAGACTTAAAAACAGCATGTCTATAAGTTTTCAAACAATATTTTGACAGATAAAGTCAAGTGATGAAACACAGGGAACTTATAATTACTTCTGCTGTTGGAAGCAACAGAGGACAGTTCAGAAATGTGTGTGATGAATAGTCAGATTTAGTCTTAAATTGCTCTGGAATAACAGAAGTTGAGTGTATATGCATGTGTGCGTGTGTGTGCATGCCCATGTGTGTTTGGGTGCACAATTCTAGTAAGCAGGTGATCATTTTCTAGTCCAGGTAAATACGTGAGAATGAGGAAAGTGGTAATATTAAAATTTTGTTGTATTTCCACCCAACTCCAAAGCAAAAGACATATCTGGTTTCCCAGGAAGATCACATACAAAATATCAAGCAATCAACCTGTAGCTGCATTAGAAAAACCAGACAAAAAGTGGACCAAGAGCTTTCAGCTGTAGAAGATAGGATAATAAACTCATAGAGACTACATCAATATCAGTAATTATTTGACCATCTTTTTGATGATTTAAACATCCTAATTCTACTGCCACCTGAGAGGCCTTTAATATTCGGAGTTTGTTTTCCCAATAACATATTATTTTCCACATTTTCAAACTTTGCTGTTACTCTGATACAAGAATTCTGACAGGAATAAATCATTTCTATTACTTGCTGCCACATTTTAGAATTATATATTTATTTTTTCTTAGCAGGAAAGAGCAAATTTAATACAAGTGGCATCCAAACAGAGCCATATTACATATCTTTGCACACATACTAACTCCTGACTCACAATATTCATATTTTCATAGAACTTCAGAGACCAATGCCTGCTCTTTATTCAATAAATTGTAAGGCTCACTCACAGAAGCACATTGCAGGTTCCATTAATGTTAGATTCAGGCTCACACTCGTTTTCACAGATTGTCATCACTTTCACCAATAATTCAAGCCAGTTTATTATAGCTGAGTTTATTTTCATCTCTTTAAATTTTCTAGTTCACTATGTTTTTGAAAACTATGGCATATTTCTGGATGAGAGAAATTTAACAGAAATTTAGTGATTCAAGATAGACCAAATATATTTGTTCATCTTGGCTGAGGAAAAAGGCATGCAGACAAGTGAAGGAGTGAGCTCCCCCCACCACAGGATCTTTCCTCAAATAATTGAGAAGTGATGAGTGTGTAATGAATCCTAACAATGTAATCCCTCATACTGATTTAAATGCAAATAGCCACAGAATGGAATTTAAGTTGTTTTAGTTCTCTTAACCTTATACAGTTGGGGGGTGATTATTTCTCACTTTCTTGATGCAAACAAAAAATGATATAAGGAGATATCAACAAAGAAGCACATGAAGGTAACACCTAGATTTTTAATGAGATTTGTAGCATAAGCTTTGATATAGCTTTAATTTGGGCTATTTCTGTCTTCTTTTTAGTGTCATGAAGGACTGTGTATCCCAAAACAATAAGGAGCAGCAGCACAAGAAGCATTACCAAGTACAGATGCTCTTTTAACAAAATTTTATAATAAATTGGTAATTTTTCTCATAGGTTTAAGTTACAGAGCTATAGAAGATAATAAAATAAAATGCTATGTGTATAATATGAATATTCTCCAAACAATCTGTTAAATTTGCACATATCATCACCATAAATCTGTCACATATGTGACCCAATATTATGTACATATAGTATAAATTCAAATATAATGCCATGAGGTAGGTACTGATATTACTCTCATCCCCATTTTAATCCAAGGGTGATAGAGGTGAGTGATCATCCAGTATTAGTCAGAAACAAAGTAGGAGAGCCAGGAATCTAAAGCAGGCATATTGTTCCTGTATGGATATTGTTTATGACCATACAGTTTTCTGTAGTTTTCAAATTTAAATAAATGGGAAAATTGCTCCTTGCCACACTTTAGGGGTGAAGCAGTAGGTTTTTCCACCTTCTGTCCTCTTTAAATTCAGCACAGTTGTGGTTCTTTGAATGAGAGTGCCAGTGTGGCCAAAGTCTGATTTCTTCTCACTTTGTATATGCTTATGAAGAAAGAGTGGAGAATTCTAACATCTGGTAGAAGTGACTCTAATGTCCATTTTGCACTTTCATAAAGTAGGCTAAGCAAATTCATAGGGTTGATGATTTAAAATAATAAACCCACCGCATTTTAATTTATCTTTGAGGCAGCACAATCTAACAGTTTTTGTTTTGTTTTTGTTTTGTTGTTTTTGTTTTTTGATGAGTAGACTGGAGATGGAATCCCTTTCTGGTCACTTACTATCCTCATGTTCTTGGGTATGCTTTTACACTTCTGTAGGGGAAAATCTTTCTTTTATAGACTGAGGATGCTAATAACATCATCCTGCCACGGTGAAGGAAAGGGCAAAGTGATGTTGAGGGCATTGCCCTTAATTGCCCTGCCAAATGCTCAGGAGGTCTTAGACATTCTCATCTATATCAAATGTTTCTTAGGGCATTGCTGCTCAGCTTGGCTGCAAGTCTTTTGTGGAGATTCTAAATGGCGAATGGCTGTCCCCTAAGCAGGATGATTTAGACTGTCAGGTAAGGATTGGAAACATTTGCTTTATATAAATGCCCAACTTTCACTAGCTCTGATGAGACCTCATAGTACAGTGGCTCTCCACTGAAGTACTCTCAACAAACTTTCCCCTGAAGAGAAAAGATGAGTGCTGCAAGATGGGGTTTAAATATTCCTCTGAGGATCAGCATTGCTGTGTTGTCCTCTCTGACTCTGGCATCAAGTTTAGAGATGGAGCAATGCAGCTTAGTTACAGCTGCCTGGAGAAGACCAGATGTTCTATAAATACAGAGATTGTTCTTTAAACTATATATTTCACATCACTGCAGTGTCTGATACATATTATTACTTTCAGAGTCTGCTTCCGAATATTCTTTCATTTTTCTGTATAAGAATTATTCATATCAAGTATACAAATATTAAGTAAAGCATATATATGTGTGTATATATATATTTATTTATTTACTACCACCTAGATCAAAATCTAAAAAATTGTAGCACTCATAAGGCCCTTCATGTCATTTCCTGACATTCCATACTCTATTATACAGATTAGTTTTGCTGGTTTTTGAATTCGTGCAAATGATTTAGTTAGTCATCTAATGTACTGTCTTTCATTCAAAATTTTTCTGTAAGACTCATTCATCTAGTAATTGGTATCAGCAAATTTGTTTTTCCTAGTGCTGTGTGATAGTCCCTTGTGTAATTTCATGTATATTCTATCATTTATGCCCTCCTTATTTGCACCTAACTTTGTCTATGATGAGTAAAACATCTATGAACTTTTTATGCATGACTTCTCATAGATGTAAACTAATAGACTAATAAAGAAGATGTGCTTTTTAAATAAAATGGCATACTACTCAGCCATAAAGAATGATAAACTAGAGACATTTATAGCTAAATGGATGCACACTGAGGCCATAATCTTGGGTGAAATAAATAGGACACACATGTGTAAATACAAATAGTTTCTCTGTGTGAGAAACTGAAAGCATAAATAAGGACTGAAAGTGTAAATAAGGATCAAAAGTGTAAAACAGATCATGTGAAATAGGAAGAAAAGTCCAAAGGGAAAGGGAAAGGGGAGGGGGGAAGCAAAGAAGGGAAAGCAATAAATATGAAAAAGAAAAAAATTCCAATATTCAGAAGTGGAATAAAATTTTGC
>NW_028258264.1:0-75616 GCF_053883595.1 Heterocephalus glaber
GACCTTAGGAAAAGAAGCACCCTAACCCTAACAATCCTACCCACACTCCAAACGTCAGTACATGAATTGGAACCCTAAACCTCAACCTGCTCCTGACCCTAACCCTAACCCTAAGGCCAGGACCAAATCACAAATCCAGGGGGCTTGACATGTGGCATTATCCCTCCCCATCCCCACCAACTTACGCTAATACTAACTTTCCTACCCACACTGGAAGACACAGGCATTTCAATTTCAATGCTATCTATCACCCTGACCCTAACCCTAACCCTGGCCCTAACCCTACCAGAACAATATGTCATCATCTAGTACAGCTATTTCTGCACTATCCATGACCCTTAGGAAAAGAAGCACCCTAACCCTAACAATCCTACCCACACTCCAAACGTCAGGTACATGAATTGGAACCCTAAACCTCAACCTGCTCCTGACCCTAACCCTAACCCTAAGGCGCAGGACCAAATCACAAAATCCAGGGGCTTGACATGTGGCATTATCCCTCCCCATCCCCACCAACTTACGCTAATACTAACTTTCCTACCCACACTGGAAGACACAGGCATTTCAATTTCAATGCTATCTATCACCCTGACCCTAACCCTAACCCTGGCCCTAACCCTACCAGAACAATATGTCATCATCTAGTACAGCTATTTCTGCACTATCCATGACCCTTAGGAAAAGAAGCACCCTAACCCTAACAATCCTACCCACACTCCAAACGTCAGGTACATGAATTGGAACCCTAAACTCAACCTGCTCCTGACCCTAACCCTAACCCTAAGGCGCAGGACCAAATCACAATAATCCAGGGGCTTGACATGTGGCATTATCCCTCCCCATCCCCACCAACTTACGCTAATACTAACTTTCCTACCCACACTGGAAGACACAGGCATTTCAATTTCAATGCTATCTATCACCCTGACCCTAACCCTAACCCTGGCCCTAACCCTACCAGAACAATATGTCATCATCTAGTACAGCTATTTCTGCACTATCCATGACCCTTAGGAAAAGAAGCACCCTAACCCTAACAATCCTACCCACACTCCAAACGTCAGGTACATGAATTGGAACCCTAAACCTCAACCTGCTCCTGACCCTAACCCTAACCCTAAGGCGCAGGACCAAATCACAATATCCAGGGGCTTGACATGTGGCATTATCCCTCCCCATCCCCACCAACTTACGCTAATACTAACTTTCCTACCCACACTGGAAGACACAGGCATTTCAATTTCAATGCTATCTATCACCCTGACCCTAACCCTAACCCTGGCCCTAACCCTACCAGAACAATATGTCATCATCTAGTACAGCTATTTCTGCACTATCCATGACCCTTAGGAAAAGAAGCACCCTAACCCTAACAATCCTACCCACACTCCAAACGTCAGGTACATGAATTGGAACCCTAAACCTCAACCTGCTCCTGACCCTAACCCTAACCCTAAGGCGCAGGACCAAATCACAAAATCCAGGGGCTTGACATGTGGCATTATCCCTCCCCATCCCCACCAACTTACGCTAATACTAACTTTCCTACCCACACTGGAAGACACAGGCATTTCAATTTCAATGCTATCTATCACCCTGACCCTAACCCTAACCCTGGCCCTAACCCTACCAGAACAATAAGTCATCATCTAGTACAGCTATTTCTGCACTATCCATGACCCTTAGGAAAAGAAGCACCCTAACCCTAACAATCCTACCCACACTCCAAACGTCAGGTACATGAATTGGAACCCTAAACCTCAACCTGCTCCTGACCCTAACCCTAACCCTAAGGCGCAGGACCAAATCACAATATCCAGGGGCTTGACATGTGGCATTATCCCTCCCCATCCCCACCAACTTACGCTAATACTAACTTTCCTACCCACACTGGAAGACACAGGCATTTCAATTTCAATGCTATCTATCACCCTGACCCTAACCCTAACCCTGGCCCTAACCCTACCAGAACAATATGTCATCATCTAGTACAGCTATTTCTGCACTATCCATGACCCTTAGGAAAAGAAGCACCCTAACCCTAACAATCCTACCCACACTCCAAACGTCAGGTACATGAATTGGAACCCTAAACCTCAACCTGCTCCTGACCCTAACCCTAACCCTAAGGCGCAGGACCAAATCACAAAATCCAGGGGCTTGACATGTGGCATTATCCCTCCCCATCCCCACCAACTTACGCTAATACTAACTTTCCTACCCACACTGGAAGACACAGGCATTTCAATTTCAATGCTATCTATCACCCTGACCCTAACCCTAACCCTGGCCCTAACCCTACCAGAACAATATGTCATCATCTAGTACAGCTATTTCTGCACTATCCATGACCCTTAGGAAAAGAAGCACCCTAACCCTAACAATCCTACCCACACTCCAAACGTCAGGTACATGAATTGGAACCCTAAACCTCAACCTGCTCCTGACCCTAACCCTAACCCTAAGGCGCAGGACCAAATCACAAAATCCAGGGGCTTGACATGTGGCATTATCCCTCCCCATCCCCACCAACTTACGCTAATACTAACTTTCCTACCCACACTGGAAGACACAGGCATTTCAATTTCAATGCTATCTATCACCCTGACCCTAACCCTAACCCTGGCCCTAACCCTACCAGAACAATAAGTCATCATCTAGTACAGCTATTTCTGCACTATCCATGACCCTTAGGAAAAGAAGCACCCTAACCCTAACAATCCTACCCACACTCCAAACGTCAGGTACATGAATTGGAACCCTAAACCTCAACCTGCTCCTGACCCTAACCCTAACCCTAAGGCGCAGGACCAAATCACAAAATCCAGGGGCTTGACATGTGGCATTATCCCTCCCCATCCCCACCAACTTACGCTAATACTAACTTTCCTACCCACACTGGAAGACACAGGCATTTCAATTTCAATGCTATCTATCACCCTGACCCTAACCCTAACCCTGGCCCTAACCCTACCAGAACAATAAGTCATCATCTAGTACAGCTATTTCTGCACTATCCATGACCCTTAGGAAAAGAAGCACCCTAACCCTAACAATCCTACCCACACTCCAAACGTCAGGTACATGAATTGGAACCCTAAACCTCAACCTGCTCCTGACCCTAACCCTAACCCTAAGGCGCAGGACCAAATCACAATATCCAGGGGCTTGACATGTGGCATTATCCCTCCCCATCCCCACCAACTTACGCTAATACTAACTTTCCTACCCACACTGGAAGACACAGGCATTTCAATTTCAATGCTATCTATCACCCTGACCCTAACCCTAACCCTGGCCCTAACCCTACCAGAACAATATGTCATCATCTAGTACAGCTATTTCTGCACTATCCATGACCCTTAGGAAAAGAAGCACCCTAACCCTAACAATCCTACCCACACTCCAAACGTCAGGTACATGAATTGGAACCCTAAACCTCAACCTGCTCCTGACCCTAACCCTAACCCTAAGGCGCAGGACCAAATCACAAAATCCAGGGGCTTGACATGTGGCATTATCCCTCCCCATCCCCACCAACTTACGCTAATACTAACTTTCCTACCCACACTGGAAGACACAGGGCATTTCAATTTCAATGCTATCTATCACCCTGACCCTAACCCTAACCCTGGCCCTAACCCTACCAGAACAATATGTCATCATCTAGTACAGCTATTTCTGCACTATCCATGACCCTTAGGAAAAGAAGCACCCTAACCCTAACAATCCTACCCACACTCCAAACGTCAGGTACATGAATTGGAACCCTAAACCTCAACCTGCTCCTGACCCTAACCCTAACCCTAAGGCGCAGGACCAAATCACAAAATCCAGGGGCTTGACATGTGGCATTATCCCTCCCCATCCCCACCAACTTACGCTAATACTAACTTTCCTACCCACACTGGAAGACACAGGCATTTCAATTTCAATGCTATCTATCACCCTGACCCTAACCCTAACCCTGGCCCTAACCCTACCAGAACAATAAGTCATCATCTAGTACAGCTATTTCTGCACTATCCATGACCCTTAGGAAAAGAAGCACCCTAACCCTAACAATCCTACCCACACTCCAAACGTCAGGTACATGAATTGGAACCCTAAACCTCAACCTGCTCCTGACCCTAACCCTAACCCTAAGGCGCAGGACCAAATCACAATATCCAGGGGCTTGACATGTGGCATTATCCCTCCCATCCCCACCAACTTACGCTAATACTAACTTTCCTACCCACACTGGAAGACACAGGCATTTCAATTTCAATGCTATCTATCACCCTGACCCTAACCCTAACCCTGGCCCTAACCCTACCAGAACAATATGTCATCATCTAGTACAGCTATTTCTGCACTATCCATGACCCTTAGGAAAAGAAGCACCCTAACCCTAACAATCCTACCCACACTCCAAACGTCAGGTACATGAATTGGAACCCTAAACCTCAACCTGCTCCTGACCCTAACCCTAACCCTAAGGCGCAGGACCAAATCACAATATCCAGGGGCTTGACATGTGGCATTATCCCTCCCCATCCCCACCAACTTACGCTAATACTAACTTTCCTACCCACACTGGAAGACACAGGCATTTCAATTTCAATGCTATCTATCACCCTGACCCTAACCCTAACCCTGGCCCTAACCCTACCAGAACAATATGTCATCATCTAGTACAGCTATTTCTGCACTATCCATGACCCTTAGGAAAAGAAGCACCCTAACCCTAACAATCCTACCCACACTCCAAACGTCAGGTACATGAATTGGAACCCTAAACCTCAACCTGCTCCTGACCCTAACCCTAACCCTAAGGCGCAGGACCAAATCACAAATCCAGGGGCTTGACATGTGGCATTATCCCTCCCCATCCCCACCAACTTACGCTAATACTAACTTTCCTACCCACACTGGAAGACACAGGCATTTCAATTTCAATGCTATCTATCACCCTGACCCTAACCCTAACCCTGGCCCTAACCCTACCAGAACAATAAGTCATCATCTAGTACAGCTATTTCTGCACTATCCATGACCCTTAGGAAAAGAAGCACCCTAACCCTAACAATCCTACCCACACTCCAAACGTCAGGTACATGAATTGGAACCCTAAACCTCAACCTGCTCCTGACCCTAACCCTAACCCTAAGGCGCAGGACCAAATCACAAAATCCAGGGGCTTGACATGTGGCATTATCCCTCCCCATCCCCACCAACTTACGCTAATACTAACTTTCCTACCCACACTGGAAGACACAGGCATTTCAATTTCAATGCTATCTATCACCCTGACCCTAACCCTAACCCTGGCCCTAACCCTACCAGAACAATATGTCATCATCTAGTACAGCTATTTCTGCACTATCCATGACCCTTAGGAAAAGAAGCACCCTAACCCTAACAATCCTACCCACACTCCAAACGTCAGGTACATGAATTGGAACCCTAAACCTCAACCTGCTCCTGACCCTAACCCTAACCCTAAGGCGCAGGACCAAATCACAATATCCAGGGGCTTGACATGTGGCATTATCCCTCCCCATCCCCACCAACTTACGCTAATACTAACTTTCCTACCCACACTGGAAGACACAGGCATTTCAATTTCAATGCTATCTATCACCCTGACCCTAACCCTAACCCTGGCCCTAACCCTACCAGAACAATATGTCATCATCTAGTACAGCTATTTCTGCACTATCCATGACCCTTAGGAAAAGAAGCACCCTAACCCTAACAATCCTACCCACACTCCAAACGTCAGGTACATGAATTGGAACCCTAAACCTCAACCTGCTCCTGACCCTAACCCTAACCCTAAGGCGCAGGACCAAATCACAATATCCAGGGGCTTGACATGTGGCATTATCCCTCCCCATCCCCACCAACTTATGCTAATACTAACTTTCCTACCCACACTGGAAGACACAGGCATTTCAATTTCAATGCTATCTATCACCCTGACCCTAACCCTAACCCTGGCCCTAACCCTACCAGAACAATATGTCATCATCTAGTACAGCTATTTCTGCACTATCCATGACCCTTAGGAAAAGAAGCACCCTAACCCTAACAATCCTACCCACACTCCAAACGTCAGGTACATGAATTGGAACCCTAAACCTCAACCTGCTCCTGACCCTAACCCTAACCCTAAGGCGCAGGACCAAATCACAAAATCCAGGGGCTTGACATGTGGCATTATCCCTCCCCATCCCCACCAACTTACGCTAATACTAACTTTCCTACCCACACTGGAAGACACAGGCATTTCAATTTCAATGCTATCTATCACCCTGACCCTAACCCTAACCCTGGCCTAACCCTACCAGAACAATATGTCATCATCTAGTACAGCTATTTCTGCACTATCCATGACCCTTAGGAAAAGAAGCACCCTAACCCTAACAATCCTACCCACACTCCAAACGTCAGGTACATGAATTGGAACCCTAAACCTCAACCTGCTCCTGACCCTAACCCTAACCCTAAGGCGCAGGACCAAATCACAATATCCAGGGGCTTGACATGTGGCATTATCCCTCCCCATCCCCACCAACTTACGCTAATACTAACTTTCCTACCCACACTGGAAGACACAGGCATTTCAATTTCAATGCTATCTATCACCCTGACCCTAACCCTAACCCTGGCCCTAACCCTACCAGAACAATATGTCATCATCTAGTACAGCTATTTCTGCACTATCCATGACCCTTAGGAAAAGAAGCACCCTAACCCTAACAATCCTACCCACACTCCAAACGTCAGGTACATGAATTGGAACCCTAAACCTCAACCTGCTCCTGACCCTAACCCTAACCCTAAGGCGCAGGACCAAATCACAATATCCAGGGGCTTGACATGTGGCATTATCCCTCCCCATCCCCACCAACTTACGCTAATACTAACTTTCCTACCCACACTGGAAGACACAGGCATTTCAATTTCAATGCTATCTATCACCCTGACCCTAACCCTAACCCTGGCCCTAACCCTACCAGAACAATATGTCATCATCTAGTACAGCTATTTCTGCACTATCCATGACCCTTAGGAAAAGAAGCACCCTAACCCTAACAATCCTACCCACACTCCAAACGTCAGGTACATGAATTGGAACCCTAAACCTCAACCTGCTCCTGACCCTAACCCTAACCCTAAGGCGCAGGACCAAATCACAATATCCAGGGGCTTGACATGTGGCATTATCCCTCCCCATCCCCACCAACTTACGCTAATACTAACTTTCCTACCCACACTGGAAGACACAGGCATTTCAATTTCAATGCTATCTATCACCCTGACCCTAACCCTAACCCTGGCCCTAACCCTACCAGAACAATATGTCATCATCTAGTACAGCTATTTCTGCACTATCCATGACCCTTAGGAAAAGAAGCACCCTAACCCTAACAATCCTACCCACACTCCAAACGTCAGGTACATGAATTGGAACCCTAAACCTCAACCTGCTCCTGACCCTAACCCTAACCCTAAGGCGCAGGACCAAATCACAATATCCAGGGGCTTGACATGTGGCATTATCCCTCCCCATCCCCACCAACTTACGCTAATACTAACTTTCCTACCCACACTGGAAGACACAGGCATTTCAATTTCAATGCTATCTATCACCCTGACCCTAACCCTAACCCTGGCCCTAACCCTACCAGAACAATAAGTCATCATCTAGTACAGCTATTTCTGCACTATCCATGACCCTTAGGAAAAGAAGCACCCTAACCCTAACAATCCTACCCACACTCCAAACGTCAGGTACATGAATTGGAACCCTAAACCTCAACCTGCTCCTGACCCTAACCCTAACCCTAAGGCGCAGGACCAAATCACAAAATCCAGGGGCTTGACATGTGGCATTATCCCTCCCCATCCCCACCAACTTACGCTAATACTAACTTTCCTACCCACACTGGAAGACACAGGCATTTCAATTTCAATGCTATCTATCACCCTGACCCTAACCCTAACCCTGGCCCTAACCCTACCAGAACAATATGTCATCATCTAGTACAGCTATTTCTGCACTATCCATGACCCTTAGGAAAAGAAGCACCCTAACCCTAACAATCCTACCCACACTCCAAACGTCAGGTACATGAATTGGAACCCTAAACCTCAACCTGCTCCTGACCCTAACCCTAACCCTAAGGCGCAGGACCAAATCACAAAATCCAGGGGCTTGACATGTGGCATTATCCCTCCCCATCCCCACCAACTTACGCTAATACTAACTTTCCTACCCACACTGGAAGACACAGGCATTTCAATTTCAATGCTATCTATCACCCTGACCCTAACCCTAACCCTGGCCCTAACCCTACCAGAACAATATGTCATCATCTAGTACAGCTATTTCTGCACTATCCATGACCCTTAGGAAAAGAAGCACCCTAACCCTAACAATCCTACCCACACTCCAAACGTCAGGTACATGAATTGGAACCCTAAACCTCAACCTGCTCCTGACCCTAACCCTAACCCTAAGGCGCAGGACCAAATCACAAAATCCAGGGGCTTGACATGTGGCATTATCCCTCCCCATCCCCACCAACTTACGCTAATACTAACTTTCCTACCCACACTGGAAGACACAGGCATTTCAATTTCAATGCTATCTATCACCCTGACCCTAACCCTAACCCTGGCCCTAACCCTACCAGAACAATATGTCATCATCTAGTACAGCTATTTCTGCACTATCCATGACCCTTAGGAAAAGAAGCACCCTAACCCTAACAATCCTACCCACACTCCAAACGTCAGGTACATGAATTGGAACCCTAAACCTCAACCTGCTCCTGACCCTAACCCTAACCCTAAGGCGCAGGACCAAATCACAAAATCCAGGGGCTTGACATGTGGCATTATCCCTCCCCATCCCCACCAACTTACGCTAATACTAACTTTCCTACCCACACTGGAAGACACAGGCATTTCAATTTCAATGCTATCTATCACCCTGACCCTAACCCTAACCCTGGCCCTAACCCTACCAGAACAATATGTCATCATCTAGTACAGCTATTTCTGCACTATCCATGACCCTTAGGAAAAGAAGCACCCTAACCCTAACAATCCTACCCACACTCCAAACGTCAGGTACATGAATTGGAACCCTAAACCTCAACCTGCTCCTGACCCTAACCCTAACCCTAAGGCGCAGGACCAAATCACAATATCCAGGGGCTTGACATGTGGCATTATCCCTCCCCATCCCCACCAACTTACGCTAATACTAACTTTCCTACCCACACTGGAAGACACAGGCATTTCAATTTCAATGCTATCTATCACCCTGACCCTAACCCTAACCCTGGCCCTAACCCTACCAGAACAATATGTCATCATCTAGTACAGCTATTTCTGCACTATCCATGACCCTTAGGAAAAGAAGCACCCTAACCCTAACAATCCTACCCACACTCCAAACGTCAGGTACATGAATTGGAACCCTAAACCTCAACCTGCTCCTGACCCTAACCCTAACCCTAAGGCGCAGGACCAAATCACAATATCCAGGGGCTTGACATGTGGCATTATCCCTCCCCATCCCCACCAACTTATGCTAATACTAACTTTCCTACCCACACTGGAAGACACAGGCATTTCAATTTCAATGCTATCTATCACCCTGACCCTAACCCTAACCCTGGCCCTAACCCTACCAGAACAATATGTCATCATCTAGTACAGCTATTTCTGCACTATCCATGACCCTTAGGAAAAGAAGCACCCTAACCCTAACAATCCTACCCACACTCCAAACGTCAGGTACATGAATTGGAACCCTAAACCTCAACCTGCTCCTGACCCTAACCCTAACCCTAAGGCGCAGGACCAAATCACAATATCCAGGGGCTTGACATGTGGCATTATCCCTCCCCATCCCCACCAACTTACGCTAATACTAACTTTCCTACCCACACTGGAAGACACAGGCATTTCAATTTCAATGCTATCTATCACCCTGACCCTAACCCTAACCCTGGCCCTAACCCTACCAGAACAATATGTCATCATCTAGTACAGCTATTTCTGCACTATCCATGACCCTTAGGAAAAGAAGCACCCTAACCCTAACAATCCTACCCACACTCCAAACGTCAGGTACATGAATTGGAACCCTAAACCTCAACCTGCTCCTGACCCTAACCCTAACCCTAAGGCGCAGGACCAAATCACAAAATCCAGGGGCTTGACATGTGGCATTATCCCTCCCCATCCCCACCAACTTACGCTAATACTAACTTTCCTACCCACACTGGAAGACACAGGCATTTCAATTTCAATGCTATCTATCACCCTGACCCTAACCCTAACCCTGGCCCTAACCCTACCAGAACAATATGTCATCATCTAGTACAGCTATTTCTGCACTATCCATGACCCTTAGGAAAAGAAGCACCCTAACCCTAACAATCCTACCCACACTCCAAACGTCAGGTACATGAATTGGAACCCTAAACCTCAACCTGCTCCTGACCCTAACCCTAACCCTAAGGCGCAGGACCAAATCACAATATCCAGGGGCTTGACATGTGGCATTATCCCTCCCCATCCCCACCAACTTATGCTAATACTAACTTTCCTACCCACACTGGAAGACACAGGCATTTCAATTTCAATGCTATCTATCACCCTGACCCTAACCCTAACCCTGGCCCTAACCCTACCAGAACAATATGTCATCATCTAGTACAGCTATTTCTGCACTATCCATGACCCTTAGGAAAAGAAGCACCCTAACCCTAACAATCCTACCCACACTCCAAACGTCAGGTACATGAATTGGAACCCTAAACCTCAACCTGCTCCTGACCCTAACCCTAACCCTAAGGCGCAGGACCAAATCACAATATCCAGGGGCTTGACATGTGGCATTATCCCTCCCCATCCCCACCAACTTACGCTAATACTAACTTTCCTACCCACACTGGAAGACACAGGCATTTCAATTTCAATGCTATCTATCACCCTGACCCTAACCCTAACCCTGGCCCTAACCCTACCAGAACAATATGTCATCATCTAGTACAGCTATTTCTGCACTATCCATGACCCTTAGGAAAAGAAGCACCCTAACCCTAACAATCCTACCCACACTCCAAACGTCAGGTACATGAATTGGAACCCTAAACCTCAACCTGCTCCTGACCCTAACCCTAACCCTAAGGCGCAGGACCAAATCACAATATCCAGGGGCTTGACATGTGGCATTATCCCTCCCCATCCCCACCAACTTACGCTAATACTAACTTTCCTACCCACACTGGAAGACACAGGCATTTCAATTTCAATGCTATCTATCACCCTGACCCTAACCCTAACCCTGGCCCTAACCCTACCAGAACAATATGTCATCATCTAGTACAGCTATTTCTGCACTATCCATGACCCTTAGGAAAAGAAGCACCCTAACCCTAACAATCCTACCCACACTCCAAACGTCAGGTACATGAATTGGAACCCTAAACCTCAACCTGCTCCTGACCCTAACCCTAACCCTAAGGCGCAGGACCAAATCACAATATCCAGGGGCTTGACATGTGGCATTATCCCTCCCCATCCCCACCAACTTACGCTAATACTAACTTTCCTACCCACACTGGAAGACACAGGCATTTCAATTTCAATGCTATCTATCACCCTGACCCTAACCCTAACCCTGGCCCTAACCCTACCAGAACAATATGTCATCATCTAGTACAGCTATTTCTGCACTATCCATGACCCTTAGGAAAAGAAGCACCCTAACCCTAACAATCCTACCCACACTCCAAACGTCAGGTACATGAATTGGAACCCTAAACCTCAACCTGCTCCTGACCCTAACCCTAACCCTAAGGCGCAGGACCAAATCACAATATCCAGGGGCTTGACATGTGGCATTATCCCTCCCCATCCCCACCAACTTACGCTAATACTAACTTTCCTACCCACACTGGAAGACACAGGCATTTCAATTTCAATGCTATCTATCACCCTGACCCTAACCCTAACCCTGGCCCTAACCCTACCAGAACAATATGTCATCATCTAGTACAGCTATTTCTGCACTATCCATGACCCTTAGGAAAAGAAGCACCCTAACCCTAACAATCCTACCCACACTCCAAACGTCAGGTACATGAATTGGAACCCTAAACCTCAACCTGCTCCTGACCCTAACCCTAACCCTAAGGCGCAGGACCAAATCACAATATCCAGGGGCTTGACATGTGGCATTATCCCTCCCCATCCCCACCAACTTACGCTAATACTAACTTTCCTACCCACACTGGAAGACACAGGCATTTCAATTTCAATGCTATCTATCACCCTGACCCTAACCCTAACCCTGGCCCTAACCCTACCAGAACAATATGTCATCATCTAGTACAGCTATTTCTGCACTATCCATGACCCTTAGGAAAAGAAGCACCCTAACCCTAACAATCCTACCCACACTCCAAACGTCAGGTACATGAATTGGAACCCTAAACCTCAACCTGCTCCTGACCCTAACCCTAACCCTAAGGCGCAGGACCAAATCACAATATCCAGGGGCTTGACATGTGGCATTATCCCTCCCCATCCCCACCAACTTACGCTAATACTAACTTTCCTACCCACACTGGAAGACACAGGCATTTCAATTTCAATGCTATCTATCACCCTGACCCTAACCCTAACCCTGGCCCTAACCCTACCAGAACAATATGTCATCATCTAGTACAGCTATTTCTGCACTATCCATGACCCTTAGGAAAAGAAGCACCCTAACCCTAACAATCCTACCCACACTCCAAACGTCAGGTACATGAATTGGAACCCTAAACCTCAACCTGCTCCTGACCCTAACCCTAACCCTAAGGCGCAGGACCAAATCACAATATCCAGGGGCTTGACATGTGGCATTATCCCTCCCCATCCCCACCAACTTACGCTAATACTAACTTTCCTACCCACACTGGAAGACACAGGCATTTCAATTTCAATGCTATCTATCACCCTGACCCTAACCCTAACCCTGGCCCTAACCCTACCAGAACAATATGTCATCATCTAGTACAGCTATTTCTGCACTATCCATGACCCTTAGGAAAAGAAGCACCCTAACCCTAACAATCCTACCCACACTCCAAACGTCAGGTACATGAATTGGAACCCTAAACCTCAACCTGCTCCTGACCCTAACCCTAACCCTAAGGCGCAGGACCAAATCACAATATCCAGGGGCTTGACATGTGGCATTATCCCTCCCCATCCCCACCAACTTACGCTAATACTAACTTTCCTACCCACACTGGAAGACACAGGCATTTCAATTTCAATGCTATCTATCACCCTGACCCTAACCCTAACCCTGGCCCTAACCCTACCAGAACAATATGTCATCATCTAGTACAGCTATTTCTGCACTATCCATGACCCTTAGGAAAAGAAGCACCCTAACCCTAACAATCCTACCCACACTCCAAACGTCAGGTACATGAATTGGAACCCTAAACCTCAACCTGCTCCTGACCCTAACCCTAACCCTAAGGCGCAGGACCAAATCACAAAATCCAGGGGCTTGACATGTGGCATTATCCCTCCCCATCCCCACCAACTTACGCTAATACTAACTTTCCTACCCACACTGGAAGACACAGGCATTTCAATTTCAATGCTATCTATCACCCTGACCCTAACCCTAACCCTGGCCCTAACCCTACCAGAACAATATGTCATCATCTAGTACAGCTATTTCTGCACTATCCATGACCCTTAGGAAAAGAAGCACCCTAACCCTAACAATCCTACCCACACTCCAAACGTCAGGTACATGAATTGGAACCCTAAACCTCAACCTGCTCCTGACCCTAACCCTAACCCTAAGGCGCAGGACCAAATCACAATATCCAGGGGCTTGACATGTGGCATTATCCCTCCCCATCCCCACCAACTTACGCTAATACTAACTTTCCTACCCACACTGGAAGACACAGGCATTTCAATTTCAATGCTATCTATCACCCTGACCCTAACCCTAACCCTGGCCCTAACCCTACCAGAACAATATGTCATCATCTAGTACAGCTATTTCTGCACTATCCATGACCCTTAGGAAAAGAAGCACCCTAACCCTAACAATCCTACCCACACTCCAAACGTCAGGTACATGAATTGGAACCCTAAACCTCAACCTGCTCCTGACCCTAACCCTAACCCTAAGGCGCAGGACCAAATCACAATATCCAGGGGCTTGACATGTGGCATTATCCCTCCCCATCCCCACCAACTTACGCTAATACTAACTTTCCTACCCACACTGGAAGACACAGGCATTTCAATTTCAATGCTATCTATCACCCTGACCCTAACCCTAACCCTGGCCCTAACCCTACCAGAACAATATGTCATCATCTAGTACAGCTATTTCTGCACTATCCATGACCCTTAGGAAAAGAAGCACCCTAACCCTAACAATCCTACCCACACTCCAAACGTCAGGTACATGAATTGGAACCCTAAACCTCAACCTGCTCCTGACCCTAACCCTAACCCTAAGGCGCAGGACCAAATCACAATATCCAGGGGCTTGACATGTGGCATTATCCCTCCCCATCCCCACCAACTTACGCTAATACTAACTTTCCTACCCACACTGGAAGACACAGGCATTTCAATTTCAATGCTATCTATCACCCTGACCCTAACCCTAACCCTGGCCCTAACCCTACCAGAACAATATGTCATCATCTAGTACAGCTATTTCTGCACTATCCATGACCCTTAGGAAAAGAAGCACCCTAACCCTAACAATCCTACCCACACTCCAAACGTCAGGTACATGAATTGGAACCCTAAACCTCAACCTGCTCCTGACCCTAACCCTAACCCTAAGGCGCAGGACCAAATCACAATATCCAGGGGCTTGACATGTGGCATTATCCCTCCCCATCCCCACCAACTTACGCTAATACTAACTTTCCTACCCACACTGGAAGACACAGGCATTTCAATTTCAATGCTATCTATCACCCTGACCCTAACCCTAACCCTGGCCCTAACCCTACCAGAACAATATGTCATCATCTAGTACAGCTATTTCTGCACTATCCATGACCCTTAGGAAAAGAAGCACCCTAACCCTAACAATCCTACCCACACTCCAAACGTCAGGTACATGAATTGGAACCCTAAACCTCAACCTGCTCCTGACCCTAACCCTAACCCTAAGGCGCAGGACCAAATCACAATATCCAGGGGCTTGACATGTGGCATTATCCCTCCCCATCCCCACCAACTTACGCTAATACTAACTTTCCTACCCACACTGGAAGACACAGGCATTTCAATTTCAATGCTATCTATCACCCTGACCCTAACCCTAACCCTGGCCCTAACCCTACCAGAACAATATGTCATCATCTAGTACAGCTATTTCTGCACTATCCATGACCCTTAGGAAAAGAAGCACCCTAACCCTAACAATCCTACCCACACTCCAAACGTCAGGTACATGAATTGGAACCCTAAACCTCAACCTGCTCCTGACCCTAACCCTAACCCTAAGGCGCAGGACCAAATCACAATATCCAGGGGCTTGACATGTGGCATTATCCCTCCCCATCCCCACCAACTTACGCTAATACTAACTTTCCTACCCACACTGGAAGACACAGGCATTTCAATTTCAATGCTATCTATCACCCTGACCCTAACCCTAACCCTGGCCCTAACCCTACCAGAACAATATGTCATCATCTAGTACAGCTATTTCTGCACTATCCATGACCCTTAGGAAAAGAAGCACCCTAACCCTAACAATCCTACCCACACTCCAAACGTCAGGTACATGAATTGGAACCCTAAACCTCAACCTGCTCCTGACCCTAACCCTAACCCTAAGGCGCAGGACCAAATCACAATATCCAGGGGCTTGACATGTGGCATTATCCCTCCCCATCCCCACCAACTTACGCTAATACTAACTTTCCTACCCACACTGGAAGACACAGGCATTTCAATTTCAATGCTATCTATCACCCTGACCCTAACCCTAACCCTGGCCCTAACCCTACCAGAACAATATGTCATCATCTAGTACAGCTATTTCTGCACTATCCATGACCCTTAGGAAAAGAAGCACCCTAACCCTAACAATCCTACCCACACTCCAAACGTCAGGTACATGAATTGGAACCCTAAACCTCAACCTGCTCCTGACCCTAACCCTAACCCTAAGGCGCAGGACCAAATCACAATATCCAGGGGCTTGACATGTGGCATTATCCCTCCCCATCCCCACCAACTTACGCTAATACTAACTTTCCTACCCACACTGGAAGACACAGGCATTTCAATTTCAATGCTATCTATCACCCTGACCCTAACCCTAACCCTGGCCCTAACCCTACCAGAACAATATGTCATCATCTAGTACAGCTATTTCTGCACTATCCATGACCCTTAGGAAAAGAAGCACCCTAACCCTAACAATCCTACCCACACTCCAAACGTCAGGTACATGAATTGGAACCCTAAACCTCAACCTGCTCCTGACCCTAACCCTAACCCTAAGGCGCAGGACCAAATCACAATATCCAGGGGCTTGACATGTGGCATTATCCCTCCCCATCCCCACCAACTTACGCTAATACTAACTTTCCTACCCACACTGGAAGACACAGGCATTTCAATTTCAATGCTATCTATCACCCTGACCCTAACCCTAACCCTGGCCCTAACCCTACCAGAACAATATGTCATCATCTAGTACAGCTATTTCTGCACTATCCATGACCCTTAGGAAAAGAAGCACCCTAACCCTAACAATCCTACCCACACTCCAAACGTCAGGTACATGAATTGGAACCCTAAACCTCAACCTGCTCCTGACCCTAACCCTAACCCTAAGGCGCAGGACCAAATCACAATATCCAGGGGCTTGACATGTGGCATTATCCCTCCCCATCCCCACCAACTTACGCTAATACTAACTTTCCTACCCACACTGGAAGACACAGGCATTTCAATTTCAATGCTATCTATCACCCTGACCCTAACCCTAACCCTGGCCCTAACCCTACCAGAACAATATGTCATCATCTAGTACAGCTATTTCTGCACTATCCATGACCCTTAGGAAAAGAAGCACCCTAACCCTAACAATCCTACCCACACTCCAAACGTCAGGTACATGAATTGGAACCCTAAACCTCAACCTGCTCCTGACCCTAACCCTAACCCTAAGGCGCAGGACCAAATCACAATATCCAGGGGCTTGACATGTGGCATTATCCCTCCCCATCCCCACCAACTTACGCTAATACTAACTTTCCTACCCACACTGGAAGACACAGGCATTTCAATTTCAATGCTATCTATCACCCTGACCCTAACCCTAACCCTGGCCCTAACCCTACCAGAACAATATGTCATCATCTAGTACAGCTATTTCTGCACTATCCATGACCCTTAGGAAAAGAAGCACCCTAACCCTAACAATCCTACCCACACTCCAAACGTCAGGTACATGAATTGGAACCCTAAACCTCAACCTGCTCCTGACCCTAACCCTAACCCTAAGGCGCAGGACCAAATCACAATATCCAGGGGCTTGACATGTGGCATTATCCCTCCCCATCCCCACCAACTTACGCTAATACTAACTTTCCTACCCACACTGGAAGACACAGGCATTTCAATTTCAATGCTATCTATCACCCTGACCCTAACCCTAACCCTGGCCCTAACCCTACCAGAACAATATGTCATCATCTAGTACAGCTATTTCTGCACTATCCATGACCCTTAGGAAAAGAAGCACCCTAACCCTAACAATCCTACCCACACTCCAAACGTCAGGTACATGAATTGGAACCCTAAACCTCAACCTGCTCCTGACCCTAACCCTAACCCTAAGGCGCAGGACCAAATCACAATATCCAGGGGCTTGACATGTGGCATTATCCCTCCCCATCCCCACCAACTTACGCTAATACTAACTTTCCTACCCACACTGGAAGACACAGGCATTTCAATTTCAATGCTATCTATCACCCTGACCCTAACCCTAACCCTGGCCCTAACCCTACCAGAACAATATGTCATCATCTAGTACAGCTATTTCTGCACTATCCATGACCCTTAGGAAAAGAAGCACCCTAACCCTAACAATCCTACCCACACTCCAAACGTCAGGTACATGAATTGGAACCCTAAACCTCAACCTGCTCCTGACCCTAACCCTAACCCTAAGGCGCAGGACCAAATCACAATATCCAGGGGCTTGACATGTGGCATTATCCCTCCCCATCCCCACCAACTTACGCTAATACTAACTTTCCTACCCACACTGGAAGACACAGGCATTTCAATTTCAATGCTATCTATCACCCTGACCCTAACCCTAACCCTGGCCCTAACCCTACCAGAACAATATGTCATCATCTAGTACAGCTATTTCTGCACTATCCATGACCCTTAGGAAAAGAAGCACCCTAACCCTAACAATCCTACCCACACTCCAAACGTCAGGTACATGAATTGGAACCCTAAACCTCAACCTGCTCCTGACCCTAACCCTAACCCTAAGGCGCAGGACCAAATCACAATATCCAGGGGCTTGACATGTGGCATTATCCCTCCCCATCCCCACCAACTTACGCTAATACTAACTTTCCTACCCACACTGGAAGACACAGGCATTTCAATTTCAATGCTATCTATCACCCTGACCCTAACCCTAACCCTGGCCCTAACCCTACCAGAACAATATGTCATCATCTAGTACAGCTATTTCTGCACTATCCATGACCCTTAGGAAAAGAAGCACCCTAACCCTAACAATCCTACCCACACTCCAAACGTCAGGTACATGAATTGGAACCCTAAACCTCAACCTGCTCCTGACCCTAACCCTAACCCTAAGGCGCAGGACCAAATCACAATATCCAGGGGCTTGACATGTGGCATTATCCCTCCCCATCCCCACCAACTTACGCTAATACTAACTTTCCTACCCACACTGGAAGACACAGGCATTTCAATTTCAATGCTATCTATCACCCTGACCCTAACCCTAACCCTGGCCCTAACCCTACCAGAACAATATGTCATCATCTAGTACAGCTATTTCTGCACTATCCATGACCCTTAGGAAAAGAAGCACCCTAACCCTAACAATCCTACCCACACTCCAAACGTCAGGTACATGAATTGGAACCCTAAACCTCAACCTGCTCCTGACCCTAACCCTAACCCTAAGGCGCAGGACCAAATCACAATATCCAGGGGCTTGACATGTGGCATTATCCCTCCCCATCCCCACCAACTTACGCTAATACTAACTTTCCTACCCACACTGGAAGACACAGGCATTTCAATTTCAATGCTATCTATCACCCTGACCCTAACCCTAACCCTGGCCCTAACCCTACCAGAACAATATGTCATCATCTAGTACAGCTATTTCTGCACTATCCATGACCCTTAGGAAAAGAAGCACCCTAACCCTAACAATCCTACCCACACTCCAAACGTCAGGTACATGAATTGGAACCCTAAACCTCAACCTGCTCCTGACCCTAACCCTAACCCTAAGGCGCAGGACCAAATCACAATATCCAGGGGCTTGACATGTGGCATTATCCCTCCCCATCCCCACCAACTTACGCTAATACTAACTTTCCTACCCACACTGGAAGACACAGGCATTTCAATTTCAATGCTATCTATCACCCTGACCCTAACCCTAACCCTGGCCCTAACCCTACCAGAACAATATGTCATCATCTAGTACAGCTATTTCTGCACTATCCATGACCCTTAGGAAAAGAAGCACCCTAACCCTAACAATCCTACCCACACTCCAAACGTCAGGTACATGAATTGGAACCCTAAACCTCAACCTGCTCCTGACCCTAACCCTAACCCTAAGGCGCAGGACCAAATCACAATATCCAGGGGCTTGACATGTGGCATTATCCCTCCCCATCCCCACCAACTTACGCTAATACTAACTTTCCTACCCACACTGGAAGACACAGGCATTTCAATTTCAATGCTATCTATCACCCTGACCCTAACCCTAACCCTGGCCCTAACCCTACCAGAACAATATGTCATCATCTAGTACAGCTATTTCTGCACTATCCATGACCCTTAGGAAAAGAAGCACCCTAACCCTAACAATCCTACCCACACTCCAAACGTCAGGTACATGAATTGGAACCCTAAACCTCAACCTGCTCCTGACCCTAACCCTAACCCTAAGGCGCAGGACCAAATCACAATATCCAGGGGCTTGACATGTGGCATTATCCCTCCCCATCCCCACCAACTTACGCTAATACTAACTTTCCTACCCACACTGGAAGACACAGGCATTTCAATTTCAATGCTATCTATCACCCTGACCCTAACCCTAACCCTGGCCCTAACCCTACCAGAACAATATGTCATCATCTAGTACAGCTATTTCTGCACTATCCATGACCCTTAGGAAAAGAAGCACCCTAACCCTAACAATCCTACCCACACTCCAAACGTCAGGTACATGAATTGGAACCCTAAACCTCAACCTGCTCCTGACCCTAACCCTAACCCTAAGGCGCAGGACCAAATCACAAAATCCAGGGGCTTGACATGTGGCATTATCCCTCCCCATCCCCACCAACTTACGCTAATACTAACTTTCCTACCCACACTGGAAGACACAGGCATTTCAATTTCAATGCTATCTATCACCCTGACCCTAACCCTAACCCTGGCCCTAACCCTACCAGAACAATATGTCATCATCTAGTACAGCTATTTCTGCACTATCCATGACCCTTAGGAAAAGAAGCACCCTAACCCTAACAATCCTACCCACACTCCAAACGTCAGGTACATGAATTGGAACCCTAAACCTCAACCTGCTCCTGACCCTAACCCTAACCCTAAGGCGCAGGACCAAATCACAATATCCAGGGGCTTGACATGTGGCATTATCCCTCCCCATCCCCACCAACTTACGCTAATACTAACTTTCCTACCCACACTGGAAGACACAGGCATTTCAATTTCAATGCTATCTATCACCCTGACCCTAACCCTAACCCTGGCCCTAACCCTACCAGAACAATATGTCATCATCTAGTACAGCTATTTCTGCACTATCCATGACCCTTAGGAAAAGAAGCACCCTAACCCTAACAATCCTACCCACACTCCAAACGTCAGGTACATGAATTGGAACCCTAAACCTCAACCTGCTCCTGACCCTAACCCTAACCCTAAGGCGCAGGACCAAATCACAATATCCAGGGGCTTGACATGTGGCATTATCCCTCCCCATCCCCACCAACTTACGCTAATACTAACTTTCCTACCCACACTGGAAGACACAGGCATTTCAATTTCAATGCTATCTATCACCCTGACCCTAACCCTAACCCTGGCCCTAACCCTACCAGAACAATATGTCATCATCTAGTACAGCTATTTCTGCACTATCCATGACCCTTAGGAAAAGAAGCACCCTAACCCTAACAATCCTACCCACACTCCAAACGTCAGGTACATGAATTGGAACCCTAAACCTCAACCTGCTCCTGACCCTAACCCTAACCCTAAGGCGCAGGACCAAATCACAATATCCAGGGGCTTGACATGTGGCATTATCCCTCCCCATCCCCACCAACTTACCAACTAATTTACTAACCCTACCCACACTGGAAGACACAGGCATTTCAATTTCAATGCTATCTATCACCCTGACCCTAACCCTAACCCTGGCCCTAACCCTACCAGAACAATATGTCATCATCTAGTACAGCTATTTCTGCACTATCCATGACCCTTAGGAAAAGAAGCACCCTAACCCTAACAATCCTACCCACACTCCAAACGTCAGGTACATGAATTGGAACCCTAAACCTCAACCTGCTCCTGACCCTAACCCTAACCCTAAGGCGCAGGACCAAATCACAATATCCAGGGGCTTGACATGTGGCATTATCCCTGCCCCTCTCCACGAACTTATGTTAACACTAAGTTTCCAACCCACACTGGAAGACACAGGCATTTCAATTTCAATGCTATCTATCACCCTGACCCTAACCCTAACCCTGGCGCCAACCCTACCAGAACAATATGTCATCATCTAGTACAGCTATTTCGGCACTATCCATGACCCTTAGGAAAAGAAGCACCCTAACCCTAACAATCCTACCCACACTCCAAACGTCAGGTACATGAATTGGAACCCTAAACCTCAACCTGCTCCTGACCCTAACCCTAACCCTAAGGCGCAGGACCAAATCACAATATCCAGGGGCTTGACATGTGGCATTATCCCTCCCCATCCCCACCAACTTACGCTAATACTAACTTTCCTACCCACACTGGAAGACACAGGCATTTCAATTTCAATGCTATCTATCACCCTGACCCTAACCCTAACCCTGGCCCTAACCCTACCAGAACAATATGTCATCATCTAGTACAGCTATTTCTGCACTATCCATGACCCTTAGGAAAAGAAGCACCCTAACCCTAACAATCCTACCCACACTCCAAACGTCAGGTACATGAATTGGAACCCTAAACCTCAACCTGCTCCTGACCCTAACCCTAACCCTAAGGCGCAGGACCAAATCACAATATCCAGGGGCTTGACATGTGGCATTATCCCTCCCCATCCCCACCAACTTACGCTAATACTAACTTTCCTACCCACACTGGAAGACACAGGCATTTCAATTTCAATGCTATCTATCACCCTGACCCTAACCCTAACCCTGGCCCTAACCCTACCAGAACAATATGTCATCATCTAGTACAGCTATTTCTGCACTATCCATGACCCTTAGGAAAAGAAGCACCCTAACCCTAACAATCCTACCCACACTCCAAACGTCAGGTACATGAATTGGAACCCTAAACCTCAACCTGCTCCTGACCCTAACCCTAACCCTAAGGCGCAGGACCAAATCACAATATCCAGGGGCTTGACATGTGGCATTATCCCTCCCCATCCCCACCAACTTACGCTAATACTAACTTTCCTACCCACACTGGAAGACACAGGCATTTCAATTTCAATGCTATCTATCACCCTGACCCTAACCCTAACCCTGGCCCTAACCCTACCAGAACAATATGTCATCATCTAGTACAGCTATTTCTGCACTATCCATGACCCTTAGGAAAAGAAGCACCCTAACCCTAACAATCCTACCCACACTCCAAACGTCAGGTACATGAATTGGAACCCTAAACCTCAACCTGCTCCTGACCCTAACCCTAACCCTAAGGCGCAGGACCAAATCACAATATCCAGGGGCTTGACATGTGGCATTATCCCTCCCCATCCCCACCAACTTACGCTAATACTAACTTTCCTACCCACACTGGAAGACACAGGCATTTCAATTTCAATGCTATCTATCACCCTGACCCTAACCCTAACCCTGGCCCTAACCCTACCAGAACAATATGTCATCATCTAGTACAGCTATTTCTGCACTATCCATGACCCTTAGGAAAAGAAGCACCCTAACCCTAACAATCCTACCCACACTCCAAACGTCAGGTACATGAATTGGAACCCTAAACCTCAACCTGCTCCTGACCCTAACCCTAACCCTAAGGCGCAGGACCAAATCACAATATCCAGGGGCTTGACATGTGGCATTATCCCTCCCCATCCCCACCAACTTACGCTAATACTAACTTTCCTACCCACACTGGAAGACACAGGCATTTCAATTTCAATGCTATCTATCACCCTGACCCTAACCCTAACCCTGGCCCTAACCCTACCAGAACAATATGTCATCATCTAGTACAGCTATTTCTGCACTATCCATGACCCTTAGGAAAAGAAGCACCCTAACCCTAACAATCCTACCCACACTCCAAACGTCAGGTACATGAATTGGAACCCTAAACCTCAACCTGCTCCTGACCCTAACCCTAACCCTAAGGCGCAGGACCAAATCACAATATCCAGGGGCTTGACATGTGGCATTATCCCTCCCCATCCCCACCAACTTACGCTAATACTAACTTTCCTACCCACACTGGAAGACACAGGCATTTCAATTTCAATGCTATCTATCACCCTGACCCTAACCCTAACCCTGGCCCTAACCCTACCAGAACAATATGTCATCATCTAGTACAGCTATTTCTGCACTATCCATGACCCTTAGGAAAAGAAGCACCCTAACCCTAACAATCCTACCCACACTCCAAACGTCAGGTACATGAATTGGAACCCTAAACCTCAACCTGCTCCTGACCCTAACCCTAACCCTAAGGCGCAGGACCAAATCACAATATCCAGGGGCTTGACATGTGGCATTATCCCTCCCCATCCCCACCAACTTACGCTAATACTAACTTTCCTACCCACACTGGAAGACACAGGCATTTCAATTTCAATGCTATCTATCACCCTGACCCTAACCCTAACCCTGGCCCTAACCCTACCAGAACAATATGTCATCATCTAGTACAGCTATTTCTGCACTATCCATGACCCTTAGGAAAAGAAGCACCCTAACCCTAACAATCCTACCCACACTCCAAACGTCAGGTACATGAATTGGAACCCTAAACCTCAACCTGCTCCTGACCCTAACCCTAACCCTAAGGCGCAGGACCAAATCACAATATCCAGGGGCTTGACATGTGGCATTATCCCTCCCCATCCCCACCAACTTACGCTAATACTAACTTTCCTACCCACACTGGAAGACACAGGCATTTCAATTTCAATGCTATCTATCACCCTGACCCTAACCCTAACCCTGGCCCTAACCCTACCAGAACAATATGTCATCATCTAGTACAGCTATTTCTGCACTATCCATGACCCTTAGGAAAAGAAGCACCCTAACCCTAACAATCCTACCCACACTCCAAACGTCAGGTACATGAATTGGAACCCTAAACCTCAACCTGCTCCTGACCCTAACCCTAACCCTAAGGCGCAGGACCAAATCACAATATCCAGGGGCTTGACATGTGGCATTATCCCTCCCCATCCCCACCAACTTACGCTAATACTAACTTTCCTACCCACACTGGAAGACACAGGCATTTCAATTTCAATGCTATCTATCACCCTGACCCTAACCCTAACCCTGGCCCTAACCCTACCAGAACAATATGTCATCATCTAGTACAGCTATTTCTGCACTATCCATGACCCTTAGGAAAAGAAGCACCCTAACCCTAACAATCCTACCCACACTCCAAACGTCAGGTACATGAATTGGAACCCTAAACCTCAACCTGCTCCTGACCCTAACCCTAACCCTAAGGCGCAGGACCAAATCACAATATCCAGGGGCTTGACATGTGGCATTATCCCTCCCCATCCCCACCAACTTACGCTAATACTAACTTTCCTACCCACACTGGAAGACACAGGCATTTCAATTTCAATGCTATCTATCACCCTGACCCTAACCCTAACCCTGGCCCTAACCCTACCAGAACAATATGTCATCATCTAGTACAGCTATTTCTGCACTATCCATGACCCTTAGGAAAAGAAGCACCCTAACCCTAACAATCCTACCCACACTCCAAACGTCAGGTACATGAATTGGAACCCTAAACCTCAACCTGCTCCTGACCCTAACCCTAACCCTAAGGCGCAGGACCAAATCACAATATCCAGGGGCTTGACATGTGGCATTATCCCTCCCCATCCCCACCAACTTACGCTAATACTAACTTTCCTACCCACACTGGAAGACACAGGCATTTCAATTTCAATGCTATCTATCACCCTGACCCTAACCCTAACCCTGGCCCTAACCCTACCAGAACAATATGTCATCATCTAGTACAGCTATTTCTGCACTATCCATGACCCTTAGGAAAAGAAGCACCCTAACCCTAACAATCCTACCCACACTCCAAACGTCAGGTACATGAATTGGAACCCTAAACCTCAACCTGCTCCTGACCCTAACCCTAACCCTAAGGCGCAGGACCAAATCACAATATCCAGGGGCTTGACATGTGGCATTATCCCTCCCCATCCCCACCAACTTACGCTAATACTAACTTTCCTACCCACACTGGAAGACACAGGCATTTCAATTTCAATGCTATCTATCACCCTGACCCTAACCCTAACCCTGGCCCTAACCCTACCAGAACAATATGTCATCATCTAGTACAGCTATTTCTGCACTATCCATGACCCTTAGGAAAAGAAGCACCCTAACCCTAACAATCCTACCCACACTCCAAACGTCAGGTACATGAATTGGAACCCTAAACCTCAACCTGCTCCTGACCCTAACCCTAACCCTAAGGCGCAGGACCAAATCACAATATCCAGGGGCTTGACATGTGGCATTATCCCTCCCCATCCCCACCAACTTACGCTAATACTAACTTTCCTACCCACACTGGAAGACACAGGCATTTCAATTTCAATGCTATCTATCACCCTGACCCTAACCCTAACCCTGGCCCTAACCCTACCAGAACAATATGTCATCATCTAGTACAGCTATTTCTGCACTATCCATGACCCTTAGGAAAAGAAGCACCCTAACCCTAACAATCCTACCCACACTCCAAACGTCAGGTACATGAATTGGAACCCTAAACCTCAACCTGCTCCTGACCCTAACCCTAACCCTAAGGCGCAGGACCAAATCACAATATCCAGGGGCTTGACATGTGGCATTATCCCTCCCCATCCCCACCAACTTACGCTAATACTAACTTTCCTACCCACACTGGAAGACACAGGCATTTCAATTTCAATGCTATCTATCACCCTGACCCTAACCCTAACCCTGGCCCTAACCCTACCAGAACAATATGTCATCATCTAGTACAGCTATTTCTGCACTATCCATGACCCTTAGGAAAAGAAGCACCCTAACCCTAACAATCCTACCCACACTCCAAACGTCAGGTACATGAATTGGAACCCTAAACCTCAACCTGCTCCTGACCCTAACCCTAACCCTAAGGCGCAGGACCAAATCACAATATCCAGGGGCTTGACATGTGGCATTATCCCTCCCCATCCCCACCAACTTACGCTAATACTAACTTTCCTACCCACACTGGAAGACACAGGCATTTCAATTTCAATGCTATCTATCACCCTGACCCTAACCCTAACCCTGGCCCTAACCCTACCAGAACAATATGTCATCATCTAGTACAGCTATTTCTGCACTATCCATGACCCTTAGGAAAAGAAGCACCCTAACCCTAACAATCCTACCCACACTCCAAACGTCAGGTACATGAATTGGAACCCTAAACCTCAACCTGCTCCTGACCCTAACCCTAACCCTAAGGCGCAGGACCAAATCACAATATCCAGGGGCTTGACATGTGGCATTATCCCTCCCCATCCCCACCAACTTATGCTAATACTAACTTTCCTACCCACACTGGAAGACACAGGCATTTCAATTTCAATGCTATCTATCACCCTGACCCTAACCCTAACCCTGGCCCTAACCCTACCAGAACAATATGTCATCATCTAGTACAGCTATTTCTGCACTATCCATGACCCTTAGGAAAAGAAGCACCCTAACCCTAACAATCCTACCCACACTCCAAACGTCAGGTACATGAATTGGAACCCTAAACCTCAACCTGCTCCTGACCCTAACCCTAACCCTAAGGCGCAGGACCAAATCACAATATCCAGGGGCTTGACATGTGGCATTATCCCTCCCCATCCCCACCAACTTACGCTAATACTAACTTTCCTACCCACACTGGAAGACACAGGCATTTCAATTTCAATGCTATCTATCACCCTGACCCTAACCCTAACCCTGGCCCTAACCCTACCAGAACAATATGTCATCATCTAGTACAGCTATTTCTGCACTATCCATGACCCTTAGGAAAAGAAGCACCCTAACCCTAACAATCCTACCCACACTCCAAACGTCAGGTACATGAATTGGAACCCTAAACCTCAACCTGCTCCTGACCCTAACCCTAACCCTAAGGCGCAGGACCAAATCACAATATCCAGGGGCTTGACATGTGGCATTATCCCTCCCCATCCCCACCAACTTACGCTAATACTAACTTTCCTACCCACACTGGAAGACACAGGCATTTCAATTTCAATGCTATCTATCACCCTGACCCTAACCCTAACCCTGGCCCTAACCCTACCAGAACAATATGTCATCATCTAGTACAGCTATTTCTGCACTATCCATGACCCTTAGGAAAAGAAGCACCCTAACCCTAACAATCCTACCCACACTCCAAACGTCAGGTACATGAATTGGAACCCTAAACCTCAACCTGCTCCTGACCCTAACCCTAACCCTAAGGCGCAGGACCAAATCACAATATCCAGGGGCTTGACATGTGGCATTATCCCTCCCCATCCCCACCAACTTACGCTAATACTAACTTTCCTACCCACACTGGAAGACACAGGCATTTCAATTTCAATGCTATCTATCACCCTGACCCTAACCCTAACCCTGGCCCTAACCCTACCAGAACAATATGTCATCATCTAGTACAGCTATTTCTGCACTATCCATGACCCTTAGGAAAAGAAGCACCCTAACCCTAACAATCCTACCCACACTCCAAACGTCAGGTACATGAATTGGAACCCTAAACCTCAACCTGCTCCTGACCCTAACCCTAACCCTAAGGCGCAGGACCAAATCACAATATCCAGGGGCTTGACATGTGGCATTATCCCTCCCCATCCCCACCAACTTATGCTAATACTAACTTTCCTACCCACACTGGAAGACACAGGCATTTCAATTTCAATGCTATCTATCACCCTGACCCTAACCCTAACCCTGGCCCTAACCCTACCAGAACAATATGTCATCATCTAGTACAGCTATTTCTGCACTATCCATGACCCTTAGGAAAAGAAGCACCCTAACCCTAACAATCCTACCCACACTCCAAACGTCAGGTACATGAATTGGAACCCTAAACCTCAACCTGCTCCTGACCCTAACCCTAACCCTAAGGCGCAGGACCAAATCACAATATCCAGGGGCTTGACATGTGGCATTATCCCTCCCCATCCCCACCAACTTACGCTAATACTAACTTTCCTACCCACACTGGAAGACACAGGCATTTCAATTTCAATGCTATCTATCACCCTGACCCTAACCCTAACCCTGGCCCTAACCCTACCAGAACAATATGTCATCATCTAGTACAGCTATTTCTGCACTATCCATGACCCTTAGGAAAAGAAGCACCCTAACCCTAACAATCCTACCCACACTCCAAACGTCAGGTACATGAATTGGAACCCTAAACCTCAACCTGCTCCTGACCCTAACCCTAACCCTAAGGCGCAGGACCAAATCACAATATCCAGGGGCTTGACATGTGGCATTATCCCTCCCCATCCCCACCAACTTACGCTAATACTAACTTTCCTACCCACACTGGAAGACACAGGCATTTCAATTTCAATGCTATCTATCACCCTGACCCTAACCCTAACCCTGGCCCTAACCCTACCAGAACAATATGTCATCATCTAGTACAGCTATTTCTGCACTATCCATGACCCTTAGGAAAAGAAGCACCCTAACCCTAACAATCCTACCCACACTCCAAACGTCAGGTACATGAATTGGAACCCTAAACCTCAACCTGCTCCTGACCCTAACCCTAACCCTAAGGCGCAGGACCAAATCACAATATCCAGGGGCTTGACATGTGGCATTATCCCTCCCCATCCCCACCAACTTACGCTAATACTAACTTTCCTACCCACACTGGAAGACACAGGCATTTCAATTTCAATGCTATCTATCACCCTGACCCTAACCCTAACCCTGGCCCTAACCCTACCAGAACAATATGTCATCATCTAGTACAGCTATTTCTGCACTATCCATGACCCTTAGGAAAAGAAGCACCCTAACCCTAACAATCCTACCCACACTCCAAACGTCAGGTACATGAATTGGAACCCTAAACCTCAACCTGCTCCTGACCCTAACCCTAACCCTAAGGCGCAGGACCAAATCACAATATCCAGGGGCTTGACATGTGGCATTATCCCTCCCCATCCCCACCAACTTACGCTAATACTAACTTTCCTACCCACACTGGAAGACACAGGCATTTCAATTTCAATGCTATCTATCACCCTGACCCTAACCCTAACCCTGGCCCTAACCCTACCAGAACAATATGTCATCATCTAGTACAGCTATTTCTGCACTATCCATGACCCTTAGGAAAAGAAGCACCCTAACCCTAACAATCCTACCCACACTCCAAACGTCAGGTACATGAATTGGAACCCTAAACCTCAACCTGCTCCTGACCCTAACCCTAACCCTAAGGCGCAGGACCAAATCACAATATCCAGGGGCTTGACATGTGGCATTATCCCTCCCCATCCCCACCAACTTACGCTAATACTAACTTTCCTACCCACACTGGAAGACACAGGCATTTCAATTTCAATGCTATCTATCACCCTGACCCTAACCCTAACCCTGGCCCTAACCCTACCAGAACAATATGTCATCATCTAGTACAGCTATTTCTGCACTATCCATGACCCTTAGGAAAAGAAGCACCCTAACCCTAACAATCCTACCCACACTCCAAACGTCAGGTACATGAATTGGAACCCTAAACCTCAACCTGCTCCTGACCCTAACCCTAACCCTAAGGCGCAGGACCAAATCACAATATCCAGGGGCTTGACATGTGGCATTATCCCTCCCCATCCCCACCAACTTACGCTAATACTAACTTTCCTACCCACACTGGAAGACACAGGCATTTCAATTTCAATGCTATCTATCACCCTGACCCTAACCCTAACCCTGGCCCTAACCCTACCAGAACAATATGTCATCATCTAGTACAGCTATTTCTGCACTATCCATGACCCTTAGGAAAAGAAGCACCCTAACCCTAACAATCCTACCCACACTCCAAACGTCAGGTACATGAATTGGAACCCTAAACCTCAACCTGCTCCTGACCCTAACCCTAACCCTAAGGCGCAGGACCAAATCACAATATCCAGGGGCTTGACATGTGGCATTATCCCTCCCCATCCCCACCAACTTACGCTAATACTAACTTTCCTACCCACACTGGAAGACACAGGCATTTCAATTTCAATGCTATCTATCACCCTGACCCTAACCCTAACCCTGGCCCTAACCCTACCAGAACAATATGTCATCATCTAGTACAGCTATTTCTGCACTATCCATGACCCTTAGGAAAAGAAGCACCCTAACCCTAACAATCCTACCCACACTCCAAACGTCAGGTACATGAATTGGAACCCTAAACCTCAACCTGCTCCTGACCCTAACCCTAACCCTAAGGCGCAGGACCAAATCACAATATCCAGGGGCTTGACATGTGGCATTATCCCTCCCCATCCCCACCAACTTACGCTAATACTAACTTTCCTACCCACACTGGAAGACACAGGCATTTCAATTTCAATGCTATCTATCACCCTGACCCTAACCCTAACCCTGGCCCTAACCCTACCAGAACAATATGTCATCATCTAGTACAGCTATTTCTGCACTATCCATGACCCTTAGGAAAAGAAGCACCCTAACCCTAACAATCCTACCCACACTCCAAACGTCAGGTACATGAATTGGAACCCTAAACCTCAACCTGCTCCTGACCCTAACCCTAACCCTAAGGCGCAGGACCAAATCACAATATCCAGGGGCTTGACATGTGGCATTATCCCTCCCCATCCCCACCAACTTACGCTAATACTAACTTTCCTACCCACACTGGAAGACACAGGCATTTCAATTTCAATGCTATCTATCACCCTGACCCTAACCCTAACCCTGGCCCTAACCCTACCAGAACAATATGTCATCATCTAGTACAGCTATTTCTGCACTATCCATGACCCTTAGGAAAAGAAGCACCCTAACCCTAACAATCCTACCCACACTCCAAACGTCAGGTACATGAATTGGAACCCTAAACCTCAACCTGCTCCTGACCCTAACCCTAACCCTAAGGCGCAGGACCAAATCACAATATCCAGGGGCTTGACATGTGGCATTATCCCTCCCCATCCCCACCAACTTACGCTAATACTAACTTTCCTACCCACACTGGAAGACACAGGCATTTCAATTTCAATGCTATCTATCACCCTGACCCTAACCCTAACCCTGGCCCTAACCCTACCAGAACAATATGTCATCATCTAGTACAGCTATTTCTGCACTATCCATGACCCTTAGGAAAAGAAGCACCCTAACCCTAACAATCCTACCCACACTCCAAACGTCAGGTACATGAATTGGAACCCTAAACCTCAACCTGCTCCTGACCCTAACCCTAACCCTAAGGCGCAGGACCAAATCACAATATCCAGGGGCTTGACATGTGGCATTATCCCTCCCCATCCCCACCAACTTACGCTAATACTAACTTTCCTACCCACACTGGAAGACACAGGCATTTCAATTTCAATGCTATCTATCACCCTGACCCTAACCCTAACCCTGGCCCTAACCCTACCAGAACAATATGTCATCATCTAGTACAGCTATTTCTGCACTATCCATGACCCTTAGGAAAAGAAGCACCCTAACCCTAACAATCCTACCCACACTCCAAACGTCAGGTACATGAATTGGAACCCTAAACCTCAACCTGCTCCTGACCCTAACCCTAACCCTAAGGCGCAGGACCAAATCACAATATCCAGGGGCTTGACATGTGGCATTATCCCTCCCCATCCCCACCAACTTACGCTAATACTAACTTTCCTACCCACACTGGAAGACACAGGCATTTCAATTTCAATGCTATCTATCACCCTGACCCTAACCCTAACCCTGGCCCTAACCCTACCAGAACAATATGTCATCATCTAGTACAGCTATTTCTGCACTATCCATGACCCTTAGGAAAAGAAGCACCCTAACCCTAACAATCCTACCCACACTCCAAACGTCAGGTACATGAATTGGAACCCTAAACCTCAACCTGCTCCTGACCCTAACCCTAACCCTAAGGCGCAGGACCAAATCACAATATCCAGGGGCTTGACATGTGGCATTATCCCTCCCCATCCCCACCAACTTACGCTAATACTAACTTTCCTACCCACACTGGAAGACACAGGCATTTCAATTTCAATGCTATCTATCACCCTGACCCTAACCCTAACCCTGGCCCTAACCCTACCAGAACAATATGTCATCATCTAGTACAGCTATTTCTGCACTATCCATGACCCTTAGGAAAAGAAGCACCCTAACCCTAACAATCCTACCCACACTCCAAACGTCAGGTACATGAATTGGAACCCTAAACCTCAACCTGCTCCTGACCCTAACCCTAACCCTAAGGCGCAGGACCAAATCACAATATCCAGGGGCTTGACATGTGGCATTATCCCTCCCCATCCCCACCAACTTACGCTAATACTAACTTTCCTACCCACACTGGAAGACACAGGCATTTCAATTTCAATGCTATCTATCACCCTGACCCTAACCCTAACCCTGGCCCTAACCCTACCAGAACAATATGTCATCATCTAGTACAGCTATTTCTGCACTATCCATGACCCTTAGGAAAAGAAGCACCCTAACCCTAACAATCCTACCCACACTCCAAACGTCAGGTACATGAATTGGAACCCTAAACCTCAACCTGCTCCTGACCCTAACCCTAACCCTAAGGCGCAGGACCAAATCACAATATCCAGGGGCTTGACATGTGGCATTATCCCTCCCCATCCCCACCAACTTACGCTAATACTAACTTTCCTACCCACACTGGAAGACACAGGCATTTCAATTTCAATGCTATCTATCACCCTGACCCTAACCCTAACCCTGGCCCTAACCCTACCAGAACAATATGTCATCATCTAGTACAGCTATTTCTGCACTATCCATGACCCTTAGGAAAAGAAGCACCCTAACCCTAACAATCCTACCCACACTCCAAACGTCAGGTACATGAATTGGAACCCTAAACCTCAACCTGCTCCTGACCCTAACCCTAACCCTAAGGCGCAGGACCAAATCACAATATCCAGGGGCTTGACATGTGGCATTATCCCTCCCCATCCCCACCAACTTACGCTAATACTAACTTTCCTACCCACACTGGAAGACACAGGCATTTCAATTTCAATGCTATCTATCACCCTGACCCTAACCCTAACCCTGGCCCTAACCCTACCAGAACAATATGTCATCATCTAGTACAGCTATTTCTGCACTATCCATGACCCTTAGGAAAAGAAGCACCCTAACCCTAACAATCCTACCCACACTCCAAACGTCAGGTACATGAATTGGAACCCTAAACCTCAACCTGCTCCTGACCCTAACCCTAACCCTAAGGCGCAGGACCAAATCACAATATCCAGGGGCTTGACATGTGGCATTATCCCTCCCCATCCCCACCAACTTACGCTAATACTAACTTTCCTACCCACACTGGAAGACACAGGCATTTCAATTTCAATGCTATCTATCACCCTGACCCTAACCCTAACCCTGGCCCTAACCCTACCAGAACAATATGTCATCATCTAGTACAGCTATTTCTGCACTATCCATGACCCTTAGGAAAAGAAGCACCCTAACCCTAACAATCCTACCCACACTCCAAACGTCAGGTACATGAATTGGAACCCTAAACCTCAACCTGCTCCTGACCCTAACCCTAACCCTAAGGCGCAGGACCAAATCACAATATCCAGGGGCTTGACATGTGGCATTATCCCTCCCCATCCCCACCAACTTACGCTAATACTAACTTTCCTACCCACACTGGAAGACACAGGCATTTCAATTTCAATGCTATCTATCACCCTGACCCTAACCCTAACCCTGGCCCTAACCCTACCAGAACAATATGTCATCATCTAGTACAGCTATTTCTGCACTATCCATGACCCTTAGGAAAAGAAGCACCCTAACCCTAACAATCCTACCCACACTCCAAACGTCAGGTACATGAATTGGAACCCTAAACCTCAACCTGCTCCTGACCCTAACCCTAACCCTAAGGCGCAGGACCAAATCACAATATCCAGGGGCTTGACATGTGGCATTATCCCTCCCCATCCCCACCAACTTACGCTAATACTAACTTTCCTACCCACACTGGAAGACACAGGCATTTCAATTTCAATGCTATCTATCACCCTGACCCTAACCCTAACCCTGGCCCTAACCCTACCAGAACAATATGTCATCATCTAGTACAGCTATTTCTGCACTATCCATGACCCTTAGGAAAAGAAGCACCCTAACCCTAACAATCCTACCCACACTCCAAACGTCAGGTACATGAATTGGAACCCTAAACCTCAACCTGCTCCTGACCCTAACCCTAACCCTAAGGCGCAGGACCAAATCACAATATCCAGGGGCTTGACATGTGGCATTATCCCTCCCCATCCCCACCAACTTACGCTAATACTAACTTTCCTACCCACACTGGAAGACACAGGCATTTCAATTTCAATGCTATCTATCACCCTGACCCTAACCCTAACCCTGGCCCTAACCCTACCAGAACAATATGTCATCATCTAGTACAGCTATTTCTGCACTATCCATGACCCTTAGGAAAAGAAGCACCCTAACCCTAACAATCCTACCCACACTCCAAACGTCAGGTACATGAATTGGAACCCTAAACCTCAACCTGCTCCTGACCCTAACCCTAACCCTAAGGCGCAGGACCAAATCACAATATCCAGGGGCTTGACATGTGGCATTATCCCTCCCCATCCCCACCAACTTACGCTAATACTAACTTTCCTACCCACACTGGAAGACACAGGCATTTCAATTTCAATGCTATCTATCACCCTGACCCTAACCCTAACCCTGGCCCTAACCCTACCAGAACAATATGTCATCATCTAGTACAGCTATTTCTGCACTATCCATGACCCTTAGGAAAAGAAGCACCCTAACCCTAACAATCCTACCCACACTCCAAACGTCAGGTACATGAATTGGAACCCTAAACCTCAACCTGCTCCTGACCCTAACCCTAACCCTAAGGCGCAGGACCAAATCACAATATCCAGGGGCTTGACATGTGGCATTATCCCTCCCCATCCCCACCAACTTACGCTAATACTAACTTTCCTACCCACACTGGAAGACACAGGCATTTCAATTTCAATGCTATCTATCACCCTGACCCTAACCCTAACCCTGGCCCTAACCCTACCAGAACAATATGTCATCATCTAGTACAGCTATTTCTGCACTATCCATGACCCTTAGGAAAAGAAGCACCCTAACCCTAACAATCCTACCCACACTCCAAACGTCAGGTACATGAATTGGAACCCTAAACCTCAACCTGCTCCTGACCCTAACCCTAACCCTAAGGCGCAGGACCAAATCACAATATCCAGGGGCTTGACATGTGGCATTATCCCTCCCCATCCCCACCAACTTACGCTAATACTAACTTTCCTACCCACACTGGAAGACACAGGCATTTCAATTTCAATGCTATCTATCACCCTGACCCTAACCCTAACCCTGGCCCTAACCCTACCAGAACAATATGTCATCATCTAGTACAGCTATTTCTGCACTATCCATGACCCTTAGGAAAAGAAGCACCCTAACCCTAACAATCCTACCCACACTCCAAACGTCAGGTACATGAATTGGAACCCTAAACCTCAACCTGCTCCTGACCCTAACCCTAACCCTAAGGCGCAGGACCAAATCACAATATCCAGGGGCTTGACATGTGGCATTATCCCTCCCCATCCCCACCAACTTACGCTAATACTAACTTTCCTACCCACACTGGAAGACACAGGCATTTCAATTTCAATGCTATCTATCACCCTGACCCTAACCCTAACCCTGGCCCTAACCCTACCAGAACAATATGTCATCATCTAGTACAGCTATTTCTGCACTATCCATGACCCTTAGGAAAAGAAGCACCCTAACCCTAACAATCCTACCCACACTCCAAACGTCAGGTACATGAATTGGAACCCTAAACCTCAACCTGCTCCTGACCCTAACCCTAACCCTAAGGCGCAGGACCAAATCACAATATCCAGGGGCTTGACATGTGGCATTATCCCTCCCCATCCCCACCAACTTACGCTAATACTAACTTTCCTACCCACACTGGAAGACACAGGCATTTCAATTTCAATGCTATCTATCACCCTGACCCTAACCCTAACCCTGGCCCTAACCCTACCAGAACAATATGTCATCATCTAGTACAGCTATTTCTGCACTATCCATGACCCTTAGGAAAAGAAGCACCCTAACCCTAACAATCCTACCCACACTCCAAACGTCAGGTACATGAATTGGAACCCTAAACCTCAACCTGCTCCTGACCCTAACCCTAACCCTAAGGCGCAGGACCAAATCACAATATCCAGGGGCTTGACATGTGGCATTATCCCTCCCCATCCCCACCAACTTACGCTAATACTAACTTTCCTACCCACACTGGAAGACACAGGCATTTCAATTTCAATGCTATCTATCACCCTGACCCTAACCCTAACCCTGGCCCTAACCCTACCAGAACAATATGTCATCATCTAGTACAGCTATTTCTGCACTATCCATGACCCTTAGGAAAAGAAGCACCCTAACCCTAACAATCCTACCCACACTCCAAACGTCAGGTACATGAATTGGAACCCTAAACCTCAACCTGCTCCTGACCCTAACCCTAACCCTAAGGCGCAGGACCAAATCACAATATCCAGGGGCTTGACATGTGGCATTATCCCTCCCCATCCCCACCAACTTACGCTAATACTAACTTTCCTACCCACACTGGAAGACACAGGCATTTCAATTTCAATGCTATCTATCACCCTGACCCTAACCCTAACCCTGGCCCTAACCCTACCAGAACAATATGTCATCATCTAGTACAGCTATTTCTGCACTATCCATGACCCTTAGGAAAAGAAGCACCCTAACCCTAACAATCCTACCCACACTCCAAACGTCAGGTACATGAATTGGAACCCTAAACCTCAACCTGCTCCTGACCCTAACCCTAACCCTAAGGCGCAGGACCAAATCACAATATCCAGGGGCTTGACATGTGGCATTATCCCTCCCCATCCCCACCAACTTACGCTAATACTAACTTTCCTACCCACACTGGAAGACACAGGCATTTCAATTTCAATGCTATCTATCACCCTGACCCTAACCCTAACCCTGGCCCTAACCCTACCAGAACAATATGTCATCATCTAGTACAGCTATTTCTGCACTATCCATGACCCTTAGGAAAAGAAGCACCCTAACCCTAACAATCCTACCCACACTCCAAACGTCAGGTACATGAATTGGAACCCTAAACCTCAACCTGCTCCTGACCCTAACCCTAACCCTAAGGCGCAGGACCAAATCACAATATCCAGGGGCTTGACATGTGGCATTATCCCTCCCCATCCCCACCAACTTACGCTAATACTAACTTTCCTACCCACACTGGAAGACACAGGCATTTCAATTTCAATGCTATCTATCACCCTGACCCTAACCCTAACCCTGGCCCTAACCCTACCAGAACAATATGTCATCATCTAGTACAGCTATTTCTGCACTATCCATGACCCTTAGGAAAAGAAGCACCCTAACCCTAACAATCCTACCCACACTCCAAACGTCAGGTACATGAATTGGAACCCTAAACCTCAACCTGCTCCTGACCCTAACCCTAACCCTAAGGCGCAGGACCAAATCACAATATCCAGGGGCTTGACATGTGGCATTATCCCTCCCCATCCCCACCAACTTACGCTAATACTAACTTTCCTACCCACACTGGAAGACACAGGCATTTCAATTTCAATGCTATCTATCACCCTGACCCTAACCCTAACCCTGGCCCTAACCCTACCAGAACAATATGTCATCATCTAGTACAGCTATTTCTGCACTATCCATGACCCTTAGGAAAAGAAGCACCCTAACCCTAACAATCCTACCCACACTCCAAACGTCAGGTACATGAATTGGAACCCTAAACCTCAACCTGCTCCTGACCCTAACCCTAACCCTAAGGCGCAGGACCAAATCACAATATCCAGGGGCTTGACATGTGGCATTATCCCTCCCCATCCCCACCAACTTATGCTAATACTAACTTTCCTACCCACACTGGAAGACACAGGCATTTCAATTTCAATGCTATCTATCACCCTGACCCTAACCCTAACCCTGGCCCTAACCCTACCAGAACAATATGTCATCATCTAGTACAGCTATTTCTGCACTATCCATGACCCTTAGGAAAAGAAGCACCCTAACCCTAACAATCCTACCCACACTCCAAACGTCAGGTACATGAATTGGAACCCTAAACCTCAACCTGCTCCTGACCCTAACCCTAACCCTAAGGCGCAGGACCAAATCACAATATCCAGGGGCTTGACATGTGGCATTATCCCTCCCCATCCCCACCAACTTACGCTAATACTAACTTTCCTACCCACACTGGAAGACACAGGCATTTCAATTTCAATGCTATCTATCACCCTGACCCTAACCCTAACCCTGGCCCTAACCCTACCAGAACAATATGTCATCATCTAGTACAGCTATTTCTGCACTATCCATGACCCTTAGGAAAAGAAGCACCCTAACCCTAACAATCCTACCCACACTCCAAACGTCAGGTACATGAATTGGAACCCTAAACCTCAACCTGCTCCTGACCCTAACCCTAACCCTAAGGCGCAGGACCAAATCACAATATCCAGGGGCTTGACATGTGGCATTATCCCTCCCCATCCCCACCAACTTACGCTAATACTAACTTTCCTACCCACACTGGAAGACACAGGCATTTCAATTTCAATGCTATCTATCACCCTGACCCTAACCCTAACCCTGGCCCTAACCCTACCAGAACAATATGTCATCATCTAGTACAGCTATTTCTGCACTATCCATGACCCTTAGGAAAAGAAGCACCCTAACCCTAACAATCCTACCCACACTCCAAACGTCAGGTACATGAATTGGAACCCTAAACCTCAACCTGCTCCTGACCCTAACCCTAACCCTAAGGCGCAGGACCAAATCACAATATCCAGGGGCTTGACATGTGGCATTATCCCTCCCCATCCCCACCAACTTATGCTAATACTAACTTTCCTACCCACACTGGAAGACACAGGCATTTCAATTTCAATGCTATCTATCACCCTGACCCTAACCCTAACCCTGGCCCTAACCCTACCAGAACAATATGTCATCATCTAGTACAGCTATTTCTGCACTATCCATGACCCTTAGGAAAAGAAGCACCCTAACCCTAACAATCCTACCCACACTCCAAACGTCAGGTACATGAATTGGAACCCTAAACCTCAACCTGCTCCTGACCCTAACCCTAACCCTAAGGCGCAGGACCAAATCACAATATCCAGGGGCTTGACATGTGGCATTATCCCTCCCCATCCCCACCAACTTACGCTAATACTAACTTTCCTACCCACACTGGAAGACACAGGCATTTCAATTTCAATGCTATCTATCACCCTGACCCTAACCCTAACCCTGGCCCTAACCCTACCAGAACAATATGTCATCATCTAGTACAGCTATTTCTGCACTATCCATGACCCTTAGGAAAAGAAGCACCCTAACCCTAACAATCCTACCCACACTCCAAACGTCAGGTACATGAATTGGAACCCTAAACCTCAACCTGCTCCTGACCCTAACCCTAACCCTAAGGCGCAGGACCAAATCACAATATCCAGGGGCTTGACATGTGGCATTATCCCTCCCCATCCCCACCAACTTACGCTAATACTAACTTTCCTACCCACACTGGAAGACACAGGCATTTCAATTTCAATGCTATCTATCACCCTGACCCTAACCCTAACCCTGGCCCTAACCCTACCAGAACAATATGTCATCATCTAGTACAGCTATTTCTGCACTATCCATGACCCTTAGGAAAAGAAGCACCCTAACCCTAACAATCCTACCCACACTCCAAACGTCAGGTACATGAATTGGAACCCTAAACCTCAACCTGCTCCTGACCCTAACCCTAACCCTAAGGCGCAGGACCAAATCACAATATCCAGGGGCTTGACATGTGGCATTATCCCTCCCCATCCCCACCAACTTACGCTAATACTAACTTTCCTACCCACACTGGAAGACACAGGCATTTCAATTTCAATGCTATCTATCACCCTGACCCTAACCCTAACCCTGGCCCTAACCCTACCAGAACAATATGTCATCATCTAGTACAGCTATTTCTGCACTATCCATGACCCTTAGGAAAAGAAGCACCCTAACCCTAACAATCCTACCCACACTCCAAACGTCAGGTACATGAATTGGAACCCTAAACCTCAACCTGCTCCTGACCCTAACCCTAACCCTAAGGCGCAGGACCAAATCACAATATCCAGGGGCTTGACATGTGGCATTATCCCTCCCCATCCCCACCAACTTATGCTAATACTAACTTTCCTACCCACACTGGAAGACACAGGCATTTCAATTTCAATGCTATCTATCACCCTGACCCTAACCCTAACCCTGGCCCTAACCCTACCAGAACAATATGTCATCATCTAGTACAGCTATTTCTGCACTATCCATGACCCTTAGGAAAAGAAGCACCCTAACCCTAACAATCCTACCCACACTCCAAACGTCAGGTACATGAATTGGAACCCTAAACCTCAACCTGCTCCTGACCCTAACCCTAACCCTAAGGCGCAGGACCAAATCACAATATCCAGGGGCTTGACATGTGGCATTATCCCTCCCCATCCCCACCAACTTATGCTAATACTAACTTTCCTACCCACACTGGAAGACACAGGCATTTCAATTTCAATGCTATCTATCACCCTGACCCTAACCCTAACCCTGGCCCTAACCCTACCAGAACAATATGTCATCATCTAGTACAGCTATTTCTGCACTATCCATGACCCTTAGGAAAAGAAGCACCCTAACCCTAACAATCCTACCCACACTCCAAACGTCAGGTACATGAATTGGAACCCTAAACCTCAACCTGCTCCTGACCCTAACCCTAACCCTAAGGCGCAGGACCAAATCACAATATCCAGGGGCTTGACATGTGGCATTATCCCTCCCCATCCCCACCAACTTACGCTAATACTAACTTTCCTACCCACACTGGAAGACACAGGCATTTCAATTTCAATGCTATCTATCACCCTGACCCTAACCCTAACCCTGGCCCTAACCCTACCAGAACAATATGTCATCATCTAGTACAGCTATTTCTGCACTATCCATGACCCTTAGGAAAAGAAGCACCCTAACCCTAACAATCCTACCCACACTCCAAACGTCAGGTACATGAATTGGAACCCTAAACCTCAACCTGCTCCTGACCCTAACCCTAACCCTAAGGCGCAGGACCAAATCACAATATCCAGGGGCTTGACATGTGGCATTATCCCTCCCCATCCCCACCAACTTACGCTAATACTAACTTTCCTACCCACACTGGAAGACACAGGCATTTCAATTTCAATGCTATCTATCACCCTGACCCTAACCCTAACCCTGGCCCTAACCCTACCAGAACAATATGTCATCATCTAGTACAGCTATTTCTGCACTATCCATGACCCTTAGGAAAAGAAGCACCCTAACCCTAACAATCCTACCCACACTCCAAACGTCAGGTACATGAATTGGAACCCTAAACCTCAACCTGCTCCTGACCCTAACCCTAACCCTAAGGCGCAGGACCAAATCACAATATCCAGGGGCTTGACATGTGGCATTATCCCTCCCCATCCCCACCAACTTACGCTAATACTAACTTTCCTACCCACACTGGAAGACACAGGCATTTCAATTTCAATGCTATCTATCACCCTGACCCTAACCCTAACCCTGGCCCTAACCCTACCAGAACAATATGTCATCATCTAGTACAGCTATTTCTGCACTATCCATGACCCTTAGGAAAAGAAGCACCCTAACCCTAACAATCCTACCCACACTCCAAACGTCAGGTACATGAATTGGAACCCTAAACCTCAACCTGCTCCTGACCCTAACCCTAACCCTAAGGCGCAGGACCAAATCACAATATCCAGGGGCTTGACATGTGGCATTATCCCTCCCCATCCCCACCAACTTATGCTAATACTAACTTTCCTACCCACACTGGAAGACACAGGCATTTCAATTTCAATGCTATCTATCACCCTGACCCTAACCCTAACCCTGGCCCTAACCCTACCAGAACAATATGTCATCATCTAGTACAGCTATTTCTGCACTATCCATGACCCTTAGGAAAAGAAGCACCCTAACCCTAACAATCCTACCCACACTCCAAACGTCAGGTACATGAATTGGAACCCTAAACCTCAACCTGCTCCTGACCCTAACCCTAACCCTAAGGCGCAGGACCAAATCACAATATCCAGGGGCTTGACATGTGGCATTATCCCTCCCCATCCCCACCAACTTATGCTAATACTAACTTTCCTACCCACACTGGAAGACACAGGCATTTCAATTTCAATGCTATCTATCACCCTGACCCTAACCCTAACCCTGGCCCTAACCCTACCAGAACAATATGTCATCATCTAGTACAGCTATTTCTGCACTATCCATGACCCTTAGGAAAAGAAGCACCCTAACCCTAACAATCCTACCCACACTCCAAACGTCAGGTACATGAATTGGAACCCTAAACCTCAACCTGCTCCTGACCCTAACCCTAACCCTAAGGCGCAGGACCAAATCACAATATCCAGGGGCTTGACATGTGGCATTATCCCTCCCCATCCCCACCAACTTACGCTAATACTAACTTTCCTACCCACACTGGAAGACACAGGCATTTCAATTTCAATGCTATCTATCACCCTGACCCTAACCCTAACCCTGGCCCTAACCCTACCAGAACAATATGTCATCATCTAGTACAGCTATTTCTGCACTATCCATGACCCTTAGGAAAAGAAGCACCCTAACCCTAACAATCCTACCCACACTCCAAACGTCAGGTACATGAATTGGAACCCTAAACCTCAACCTGCTCCTGACCCTAACCCTAACCCTAAGGCGCAGGACCAAATCACAATATCCAGGGGCTTGACATGTGGCATTATCCCTCCCCATCCCCACCAACTTACGCTAATACTAACTTTCCTACCCACACTGGAAGACACAGGCATTTCAATTTCAATGCTATCTATCACCCTGACCCTAACCCTAACCCTGGCCCTAACCCTACCAGAACAATATGTCATCATCTAGTACAGCTATTTCTGCACTATCCATGACCCTTAGGAAAAGAAGCACCCTAACCCTAACAATCCTACCCACACTCCAAACGTCAGGTACATGAATTGGAACCCTAAACCTCAACCTGCTCCTGACCCTAACCCTAACCCTAAGGCGCAGGACCAAATCACAATATCCAGGGGCTTGACATGTGGCATTATCCCTCCCCATCCCCACCAACTTACGCTAATACTAACTTTCCTACCCACACTGGAAGACACAGGCATTTCAATTTCAATGCTATCTATCACCCTGACCCTAACCCTAACCCTGGCCCTAACCCTACCAGAACAATATGTCATCATCTAGTACAGCTATTTCTGCACTATCCATGACCCTTAGGAAAAGAAGCACCCTAACCCTAACAATCCTACCCACACTCCAAACGTCAGGTACATGAATTGGAACCCTAAACCTCAACCTGCTCCTGACCCTAACCCTAACCCTAAGGCGCAGGACCAAATCACAATATCCAGGGGCTTGACATGTGGCATTATCCCTCCCCATCCCCACCAACTTACGCTAATACTAACTTTCCTACCCACACTGGAAGACACAGGCATTTCAATTTCAATGCTATCTATCACCCTGACCCTAACCCTAACCCTGGCCCTAACCCTACCAGAACAATATGTCATCATCTAGTACAGCTATTTCTGCACTATCCATGACCCTTAGGAAAAGAAGCACCCTAACCCTAACAATCCTACCCACACTCCAAACGTCAGGTACATGAATTGGAACCCTAAACCTCAACCTGCTCCTGACCCTAACCCTAACCCTAAGGCGCAGGACCAAATCACAATATCCAGGGGCTTGACATGTGGCATTATCCCTCCCCATCCCCACCAACTTACGCTAATACTAACTTTCCTACCCACACTGGAAGACACAGGCATTTCAATTTCAATGCTATCTATCACCCTGACCCTAACCCTAACCCTGGCCCTAACCCTACCAGAACAATATGTCATCATCTAGTACAGCTATTTCTGCACTATCCATGACCCTTAGGAAAAGAAGCACCCTAACCCTAACAATCCTACCCACACTCCAAACGTCAGGTACATGAATTGGAACCCTAAACCTCAACCTGCTCCTGACCCTAACCCTAACCCTAAGGCGCAGGACCAAATCACAATATCCAGGGGCTTGACATGTGGCATTATCCCTCCCCATCCCCACCAACTTACGCTAATACTAACTTTCCTACCCACACTGGAAGACACAGGCATTTCAATTTCAATGCTATCTATCACCCTGACCCTAACCCTAACCCTGGCCCTAACCCTACCAGAACAATATGTCATCATCTAGTACAGCTATTTCTGCACTATCCATGACCCTTAGGAAAAGAAGCACCCTAACCCTAACAATCCTACCCACACTCCAAACGTCAGGTACATGAATTGGAACCCTAAACCTCAACCTGCTCCTGACCCTAACCCTAACCCTAAGGCGCAGGACCAAATCACAATATCCAGGGGCTTGACATGTGGCATTATCCCTCCCCATCCCCACCAACTTATGCTAATACTAACTTTCCTACCCACACTGGAAGACACAGGCATTTCAATTTCAATGCTATCTATCACCCTGACCCTAACCCTAACCCTGGCCCTAACCCTACCAGAACAATATGTCATCATCTAGTACAGCTATTTCTGCACTATCCATGACCCTTAGGAAAAGAAGCACCCTAACCCTAACAATCCTACCCACACTCCAAACGTCAGGTACATGAATTGGAACCCTAAACCTCAACCTGCTCCTGACCCTAACCCTAACCCTAAGGCGCAGGACCAAATCACAATATCCAGGGGCTTGACATGTGGCATTATCCCTCCCCATCCCCACCAACTTATGCTAATACTAACTTTCCTACCCACACTGGAAGACACAGGCATTTCAATTTCAATGCTATCTATCACCCTGACCCTAACCCTAACCCTGGCCCTAACCCTACCAGAACAATATGTCATCATCTAGTACAGCTATTTCTGCACTATCCATGACCCTTAGGAAAAGAAGCACCCTAACCCTAACAATCCTACCCACACTCCAAACGTCAGGTACATGAATTGGAACCCTAAACCTCAACCTGCTCCTGACCCTAACCCTAACCCTAAGGCGCAGGACCAAATCACAATATCCAGGGGCTTGACATGTGGCATTATCCCTCCCCATCCCCACCAACTTACGCTAATACTAACTTTCCTACCCACACTGGAAGACACAGGCATTTCAATTTCAATGCTATCTATCACCCTGACCCTAACCCTAACCCTGGCCCTAACCCTACCAGAACAATATGTCATCATCTAGTACAGCTATTTCTGCACTATCCATGACCCTTAGGAAAAGAAGCACCCTAACCCTAACAATCCTACCCACACTCCAAACGTCAGGTACATGAATTGGAACCCTAAACCTCAACCTGCTCCTGACCCTAACCCTAACCCTAAGGCGCAGGACCAAATCACAATATCCAGGGGCTTGACATGTGGCATTATCCCTCCCCATCCCCACCAACTTACGCTAATACTAACTTTCCTACCCACACTGGAAGACACAGGCATTTCAATTTCAATGCTATCTATCACCCTGACCCTAACCCTAACCCTGGCCCTAACCCTACCAGAACAATATGTCATCATCTAGTACAGCTATTTCTGCACTATCCATGACCCTTAGGAAAAGAAGCACCCTAACCCTAACAATCCTACCCACACTCCAAACGTCAGGTACATGAATTGGAACCCTAAACCTCAACCTGCTCCTGACCCTAACCCTAACCCTAAGGCGCAGGACCAAATCACAATATCCAGGGGCTTGACATGTGGCATTATCCCTCCCCATCCCCACCAACTTACGCTAATACTAACTTTCCTACCCACACTGGAAGACACAGGCATTTCAATTTCAATGCTATCTATCACCCTGACCCTAACCCTAACCCTGGCCCTAACCCTACCAGAACAATATGTCATCATCTAGTACAGCTATTTCTGCACTATCCATGACCCTTAGGAAAAGAAGCACCCTAACCCTAACAATCCTACCCACACTCCAAACGTCAGGTACATGAATTGGAACCCTAAACCTCAACCTGCTCCTGACCCTAACCCTAACCCTAAGGCGCAGGACCAAATCACAATATCCAGGGGCTTGACATGTGGCATTATCCCTCCCCATCCCCACCAACTTATGCTAATACTAACTTTCCTACCCACACTGGAAGACACAGGCATTTCAATTTCAATGCTATCTATCACCCTGACCCTAACCCTAACCCTGGCCCTAACCCTACCAGAACAATATGTCATCATCTAGTACAGCTATTTCTGCACTATCCATGACCCTTAGGAAAAGAAGCACCCTAACCCTAACAATCCTACCCACACTCCAAACGTCAGGTACATGAATTGGAACCCTAAACCTCAACCTGCTCCTGACCCTAACCCTAACCCTAAGGCGCAGGACCAAATCACAATATCCAGGGGCTTGACATGTGGCATTATCCCTCCCCATCCCCACCAACTTACGCTAATACTAACTTTCCTACCCACACTGGAAGACACAGGCATTTCAATTTCAATGCTATCTATCACCCTGACCCTAACCCTAACCCTGGCCCTAACCCTACCAGAACAATATGTCATCATCTAGTACAGCTATTTCTGCACTATCCATGACCCTTAGGAAAAGAAGCACCCTAACCCTAACAATCCTACCCACACTCCAAACGTCAGGTACATGAATTGGAACCCTAAACCTCAACCTGCTCCTGACCCTAACCCTAACCCTAAGGCGCAGGACCAAATCACAATATCCAGGGGCTTGACATGTGGCATTATCCCTCCCCATCCCCACCAACTTACGCTAATACTAACTTTCCTACCCACACTGGAAGACACAGGCATTTCAATTTCAATGCTATCTATCACCCTGACCCTAACCCTAACCCTGGCCCTAACCCTACCAGAACAATATGTCATCATCTAGTACAGCTATTTCTGCACTATCCATGACCCTTAGGAAAAGAAGCACCCTAACCCTAACAATCCTACCCACACTCCAAACGTCAGGTACATGAATTGGAACCCTAAACCTCAACCTGCTCCTGACCCTAACCCTAACCCTAAGGCGCAGGACCAAATCACAATATCCAGGGGCTTGACATGTGGCATTATCCCTCCCCATCCCCACCAACTTACGCTAATACTAACTTTCCTACCCACACTGGAAGACACAGGCATTTCAATTTCAATGCTATCTATCACCCTGACCCTAACCCTAACCCTGGCCCTAACCCTACCAGAACAATATGTCATCATCTAGTACAGCTATTTCTGCACTATCCATGACCCTTAGGAAAAGAAGCACCCTAACCCTAACAATCCTACCCACACTCCAAACGTCAGGTACATGAATTGGAACCCTAAACCTCAACCTGCTCCTGACCCTAACCCTAACCCTAAGGCGCAGGACCAAATCACAATATCCAGGGGCTTGACATGTGGCATTATCCCTCCCCATCCCCACCAACTTACGCTAATACTAACTTTCCTACCCACACTGGAAGACACAGGCATTTCAATTTCAATGCTATCTATCACCCTGACCCTAACCCTAACCCTGGCCCTAACCCTACCAGAACAATATGTCATCATCTAGTACAGCTATTTCTGCACTATCCATGACCCTTAGGAAAAGAAGCACCCTAACCCTAACAATCCTACCCACACTCCAAACGTCAGGTACATGAATTGGAACCCTAAACCTCAACCTGCTCCTGACCCTAACCCTAACCCTAAGGCGCAGGACCAAATCACAATATCCAGGGGCTTGACATGTGGCATTATCCCTCCCCATCCCCACCAACTTACGCTAATACTAACTTTCCTACCCACACTGGAAGACACAGGCATTTCAATTTCAATGCTATCTATCACCCTGACCCTAACCCTAACCCTGGCCCTAACCCTACCAGAACAATATGTCATCATCTAGTACAGCTATTTCTGCACTATCCATGACCCTTAGGAAAAGAAGCACCCTAACCCTAACAATCCTACCCACACTCCAAACGTCAGGTACATGAATTGGAACCCTAAACCTCAACCTGCTCCTGACCCTAACCCTAACCCTAAGGCGCAGGACCAAATCACAATATCCAGGGGCTTGACATGTGGCATTATCCCTCCCCATCCCCACCAACTTATGCTAATACTAACTTTCCTACCCACACTGGAAGACACAGGCATTTCAATTTCAATGCTATCTATCACCCTGACCCTAACCCTAACCCTGGCCCTAACCCTACCAGAACAATATGTCATCATCTAGTACAGCTATTTCTGCACTATCCATGACCCTTAGGAAAAGAAGCACCCTAACCCTAACAATCCTACCCACACTCCAAACGTCAGGTACATGAATTGGAACCCTAAACCTCAACCTGCTCCTGACCCTAACCCTAACCCTAAGGCGCAGGACCAAATCACAATATCCAGGGGCTTGACATGTGGCATTATCCCTCCCCATCCCCACCAACTTACGCTAATACTAACTTTCCTACCCACACTGGAAGACACAGGCATTTCAATTTCAATGCTATCTATCACCCTGACCCTAACCCTAACCCTGGCCCTAACCCTACCAGAACAATATGTCATCATCTAGTACAGCTATTTCTGCACTATCCATGACCCTTAGGAAAAGAAGCACCCTAACCCTAACAATCCTACCCACACTCCAAACGTCAGGTACATGAATTGGAACCCTAAACCTCAACCTGCTCCTGACCCTAACCCTAACCCTAAGGCGCAGGACCAAATCACAATATCCAGGGGCTTGACATGTGGCATTATCCCTCCCCATCCCCACCAACTTACGCTAATACTAACTTTCCTACCCACACTGGAAGACACAGGCATTTCAATTTCAATGCTATCTATCACCCTGACCCTAACCCTAACCCTGGCCCTAACCCTACCAGAACAATATGTCATCATCTAGTACAGCTATTTCTGCACTATCCATGACCCTTAGGAAAAGAAGCACCCTAACCCTAACAATCCTACCCACACTCCAAACGTCAGGTACATGAATTGGAACCCTAAACCTCAACCTGCTCCTGACCCTAACCCTAACCCTAAGGCGCAGGACCAAATCACAATATCCAGGGGCTTGACATGTGGCATTATCCCTCCCCATCCCCACCAACTTACGCTAATACTAACTTTCCTACCCACACTGGAAGACACAGGCATTTCAATTTCAATGCTATCTATCACCCTGACCCTAACCCTAACCCTGGCCCTAACCCTACCAGAACAATATGTCATCATCTAGTACAGCTATTTCTGCACTATCCATGACCCTTAGGAAAAGAAGCACCCTAACCCTAACAATCCTACCCACACTCCAAACGTCAGGTACATGAATTGGAACCCTAAACCTCAACCTGCTCCTGACCCTAACCCTAACCCTAAGGCGCAGGACCAAATCACAATATCCAGGGGCTTGACATGTGGCATTATCCCTCCCCATCCCCACCAACTTACGCTAATACTAACTTTCCTACCCACACTGGAAGACACAGGCATTTCAATTTCAATGCTATCTATCACCCTGACCCTAACCCTAACCCTGGCCCTAACCCTACCAGAACAATATGTCATCATCTAGTACAGCTATTTCTGCACTATCCATGACCCTTAGGAAAAGAAGCACCCTAACCCTAACAATCCTACCCACACTCCAAACGTCAGGTACATGAATTGGAACCCTAAACCTCAACCTGCTCCTGACCCTAACCCTAACCCTAAGGCGCAGGACCAAATCACAATATCCAGGGGCTTGACATGTGGCATTATCCCTCCCCATCCCCACCAACTTACGCTAATACTAACTTTCCTACCCACACTGGAAGACACAGGCATTTCAATTTCAATGCTATCTATCACCCTGACCCTAACCCTAACCCTGGCCCTAACCCTACCAGAACAATATGTCATCATCTAGTACAGCTATTTCTGCACTATCCATGACCCTTAGGAAAAGAAGCACCCTAACCCTAACAATCCTACCCACACTCCAAACGTCAGGTACATGAATTGGAACCCTAAACCTCAACCTGCTCCTGACCCTAACCCTAACCCTAAGGCGCAGGACCAAATCACAATATCCAGGGGCTTGACATGTGGCATTATCCCTCCCCATCCCCACCAACTTATGCTAATACTAACTTTCCTACCCACACTGGAAGACACAGGCATTTCAATTTCAATGCTATCTATCACCCTGACCCTAACCCTAACCCTGGCCCTAACCCTACCAGAACAATATGTCATCATCTAGTACAGCTATTTCTGCACTATCCATGACCCTTAGGAAAAGAAGCACCCTAACCCTAACAATCCTACCCACACTCCAAACGTCAGGTACATGAATTGGAACCCTAAACCTCAACCTGCTCCTGACCCTAACCCTAACCCTAAGGCGCAGGACCAAATCACAATATCCAGGGGCTTGACATGTGGCATTATCCCTCCCCATCCCCACCAACTTACGCTAATACTAACTTTCCTACCCACACTGGAAGACACAGGCATTTCAATTTCAATGCTATCTATCACCCTGACCCTAACCCTAACCCTGGCCCTAACCCTACCAGAACAATATGTCATCATCTAGTACAGCTATTTCTGCACTATCCATGACCCTTAGGAAAAGAAGCACCCTAACCCTAACAATCCTACCCACACTCCAAACGTCAGGTACATGAATTGGAACCCTAAACCTCAACCTGCTCCTGACCCTAACCCTAACCCTAAGGCGCAGGACCAAATCACAATATCCAGGGGCTTGACATGTGGCATTATCCCTCCCCATCCCCACCAACTTATGCTAATACTAACTTTCCTACCCACACTGGAAGACACAGGCATTTCAATTTCAATGCTATCTATCACCCTGACCCTAACCCTAACCCTGGCCCTAACCCTACCAGAACAATATGTCATCATCTAGTACAGCTATTTCTGCACTATCCATGACCCTTAGGAAAAGAAGCACCCTAACCCTAACAATCCTACCCACACTCCAAACGTCAGGTACATGAATTGGAACCCTAAACCTCAACCTGCTCCTGACCCTAACCCTAACCCTAAGGCGCAGGACCAAATCACAATATCCAGGGGCTTGACATGTGGCATTATCCCTCCCCATCCCCACCAACTTACGCTAATACTAACTTTCCTACCCACACTGGAAGACACAGGCATTTCAATTTCAATGCTATCTATCACCCTGACCCTAACCCTAACCCTGGCCCTAACCCTACCAGAACAATATGTCATCATCTAGTACAGCTATTTCTGCACTATCCATGACCCTTAGGAAAAGAAGCACCCTAACCCTAACAATCCTACCCACACTCCAAACGTCAGGTACATGAATTGGAACCCTAAACCTCAACCTGCTCCTGACCCTAACCCTAACCCTAAGGCGCAGGACCAAATCACAATATCCAGGGGCTTGACATGTGGCATTATCCCTCCCCATCCCCACCAACTTACGCTAATACTAACTTTCCTACCCACACTGGAAGACACAGGCATTTCAATTTCAATGCTATCTATCACCCTGACCCTAACCCTAACCCTGGCCCTAACCCTACCAGAACAATATGTCATCATCTAGTACAGCTATTTCTGCACTATCCATGACCCTTAGGAAAAGAAGCACCCTAACCCTAACAATCCTACCCACACTCCAAACGTCAGGTACATGAATTGGAACCCTAAACCTCAACCTGCTCCTGACCCTAACCCTAACCCTAAGGCGCAGGACCAAATCACAATATCCAGGGGCTTGACATGTGGCATTATCCCTCCCCATCCCCACCAACTTATGCTAATACTAACTTTCCTACCCACACTGGAAGACACAGGCATTTCAATTTCAATGCTATCTATCACCCTGACCCTAACCCTAACCCTGGCCCTAACCCTACCAGAACAATATGTCATCATCTAGTACAGCTATTTCTGCACTATCCATGACCCTTAGGAAAAGAAGCACCCTAACCCTAACAATCCTACCCACACTCCAAACGTCAGGTACATGAATTGGAACCCTAAACCTCAACCTGCTCCTGACCCTAACCCTAACCCTAAGGCGCAGGACCAAATCACAATATCCAGGGGCTTGACATGTGGCATTATCCCTCCCCATCCCCACCAACTTATGCTAATACTAACTTTCCTACCCACACTGGAAGACACAGGCATTTCAATTTCAATGCTATCTATCACCCTGACCCTAACCCTAACCCTGGCCCTAACCCTACCAGAACAATATGTCATCATCTAGTACAGCTATTTCTGCACTATCCATGACCCTTAGGAAAAGAAGCACCCTAACCCTAACAATCCTACCCACACTCCAAACGTCAGGTACATGAATTGGAACCCTAAACCTCAACCTGCTCCTGACCCTAACCCTAACCCTAAGGCGCAGGACCAAATCACAATATCCAGGGGCTTGACATGTGGCATTATCCCTCCCCATCCCCACCAACTTACGCTAATACTAACTTTCCTACCCACACTGGAAGACACAGGCATTTCAATTTCAATGCTATCTATCACCCTGACCCTAACCCTAACCCTGGCCCTAACCCTACCAGAACAATATGTCATCATCTAGTACAGCTATTTCTGCACTATCCATGACCCTTAGGAAAAGAAGCACCCTAACCCTAACAATCCTACCCACACTCCAAACGTCAGGTACATGAATTGGAACCCTAAACCTCAACCTGCTCCTGACCCTAACCCTAACCCTAAGGCGCAGGACCAAATCACAATATCCAGGGGCTTGACATGTGGCATTATCCCTCCCCATCCCCACCAACTTACGCTAATACTAACTTTCCTACCCACACTGGAAGACACAGGCATTTCAATTTCAATGCTATCTATCACCCTGACCCTAACCCTAACCCTGGCCCTAACCCTACCAGAACAATATGTCATCATCTAGTACAGCTATTTCTGCACTATCCATGACCCTTAGGAAAAGAAGCACCCTAACCCTAACAATCCTACCCACACTCCAAACGTCAGGTACATGAATTGGAACCCTAAACCTCAACCTGCTCCTGACCCTAACCCTAACCCTAAGGCGCAGGACCAAATCACAATATCCAGGGGCTTGACATGTGGCATTATCCCTCCCCATCCCCACCAACTTACGCTAATACTAACTTTCCTACCCACACTGGAAGACACAGGCATTTCAATTTCAATGCTATCTATCACCCTGACCCTAACCCTAACCCTGGCCCTAACCCTACCAGAACAATATGTCATCATCTAGTACAGCTATTTCTGCACTATCCATGACCCTTAGGAAAAGAAGCACCCTAACCCTAACAATCCTACCCACACTCCAAACGTCAGGTACATGAATTGGAACCCTAAACCTCAACCTGCTCCTGACCCTAACCCTAACCCTAAGGCGCAGGACCAAATCACAATATCCAGGGGCTTGACATGTGGCATTATCCCTCCCCATCCCCACCAACTTACGCTAATACTAACTTTCCTACCCACACTGGAAGACACAGGCATTTCAATTTCAATGCTATCTATCACCCTGACCCTAACCCTAACCCTGGCCCTAACCCTACCAGAACAATATGTCATCATCTAGTACAGCTATTTCTGCACTATCCATGACCCTTAGGAAAAGAAGCACCCTAACCCTAACAATCCTACCCACACTCCAAACGTCAGGTACATGAATTGGAACCCTAAACCTCAACCTGCTCCTGACCCTAACCCTAACCCTAAGGCGCAGGACCAAATCACAATATCCAGGGGCTTGACATGTGGCATTATCCCTCCCCATCCCCACCAACTTACGCTAATACTAACTTTCCTACCCACACTGGAAGACACAGGCATTTCAATTTCAATGCTATCTATCACCCTGACCCTAACCCTAACCCTGGCCCTAACCCTACCAGAACAATATGTCATCATCTAGTACAGCTATTTCTGCACTATCCATGACCCTTAGGAAAAGAAGCACCCTAACCCTAACAATCCTACCCACACTCCAAACGTCAGGTACATGAATTGGAACCCTAAACCTCAACCTGCTCCTGACCCTAACCCTAACCCTAAGGCGCAGGACCAAATCACAATATCCAGGGGCTTGACATGTGGCATTATCCCTCCCCATCCCCACCAACTTATGCTAATACTAACTTTCCTACCCACACTGGAAGACACAGGCATTTCAATTTCAATGCTATCTATCACCCTGACCCTAACCCTAACCCTGGCCCTAACCCTACCAGAACAATATGTCATCATCTAGTACAGCTATTTCTGCACTATCCATGACCCTTAGGAAAAGAAGCACCCTAACCCTAACAATCCTACCCACACTCCAAACGTCAGGTACATGAATTGGAACCCTAAACCTCAACCTGCTCCTGACCCTAACCCTAACCCTAAGGCGCAGGACCAAATCACAATATCCAGGGGCTTGACATGTGGCATTATCCCTCCCCATCCCCACCAACTTACGCTAATACTAACTTTCCTACCCACACTGGAAGACACAGGCATTTCAATTTCAATGCTATCTATCACCCTGACCCTAACCCTAACCCTGGCCCTAACCCTACCAGAACAATATGTCATCATCTAGTACAGCTATTTCTGCACTATCCATGACCCTTAGGAAAAGAAGCACCCTAACCCTAACAATCCTACCCACACTCCAAACGTCAGGTACATGAATTGGAACCCTAAACCTCAACCTGCTCCTGACCCTAACCCTAACCCTAAGGCGCAGGACCAAATCACAATATCCAGGGGCTTGACATGTGGCATTATCCCTCCCCATCCCCACCAACTTATGCTAATACTAACTTTCCTACCCACACTGGAAGACACAGGCATTTCAATTTCAATGCTATCTATCACCCTGACCCTAACCCTAACCCTGGCCCTAACCCTACCAGAACAATATGTCATCATCTAGTACAGCTATTTCTGCACTATCCATGACCCTTAGGAAAAGAAGCACCCTAACCCTAACAATCCTACCCACACTCCAAACGTCAGGTACATGAATTGGAACCCTAAACCTCAACCTGCTCCTGACCCTAACCCTAACCCTAAGGCGCAGGACCAAATCACAATATCCAGGGGCTTGACATGTGGCATTATCCCTCCCCATCCCCACCAACTTACGCTAATACTAACTTTCCTACCCACACTGGAAGACACAGGCATTTCAATTTCAATGCTATCTATCACCCTGACCCTAACCCTAACCCTGGCCCTAACCCTACCAGAACAATATGTCATCATCTAGTACAGCTATTTCTGCACTATCCATGACCCTTAGGAAAAGAAGCACCCTAACCCTAACAATCCTACCCACACTCCAAACGTCAGGTACATGAATTGGAACCCTAAACCTCAACCTGCTCCTGACCCTAACCCTAACCCTAAGGCGCAGGACCAAATCACAATATCCAGGGGCTTGACATGTGGCATTATCCCTCCCCATCCCCACCAACTTATGCTAATACTAACTTTCCTACCCACACTGGAAGACACAGGCATTTCAATTTCAATGCTATCTATCACCCTGACCCTAACCCTAACCCTGGCCCTAACCCTACCAGAACAATATGTCATCATCTAGTACAGCTATTTCTGCACTATCCATGACCCTTAGGAAAAGAAGCACCCTAACCCTAACAATCCTACCCACACTCCAAACGTCAGGTACATGAATTGGAACCCTAAACCTCAACCTGCTCCTGACCCTAACCCTAACCCTAAGGCGCAGGACCAAATCACAATATCCAGGGGCTTGACATGTGGCATTATCCCTCCCCATCCCCACCAACTTACGCTAATACTAACTTTCCTACCCACACTGGAAGACACAGGCATTTCAATTTCAATGCTATCTATCACCCTGACCCTAACCCTAACCCTGGCCCTAACCCTACCAGAACAATATGTCATCATCTAGTACAGCTATTTCTGCACTATCCATGACCCTTAGGAAAAGAAGCACCCTAACCCTAACAATCCTACCCACACTCCAAACGTCAGGTACATGAATTGGAACCCTAAACCTCAACCTGCTCCTGACCCTAACCCTAACCCTAAGGCGCAGGACCAAATCACAATATCCAGGGGCTTGACATGTGGCATTATCCCTCCCCATCCCCACCAACTTATGCTAATACTAACTTTCCTACCCACACTGGAAGACACAGGCATTTCAATTTCAATGCTATCTATCACCCTGACCCTAACCCTAACCCTGGCCCTAACCCTACCAGAACAATATGTCATCATCTAGTACAGCTATTTCTGCACTATCCATGACCCTTAGGAAAAGAAGCACCCTAACCCTAACAATCCTACCCACACTCCAAACGTCAGGTACATGAATTGGAACCCTAAACCTCAACCTGCTCCTGACCCTAACCCTAACCCTAAGGCGCAGGACCAAATCACAATATCCAGGGGCTTGACATGTGGCATTATCCCTCCCCATCCCCACCAACTTACGCTAATACTAACTTTCCTACCCACACTGGAAGACACAGGCATTTCAATTTCAATGCTATCTATCACCCTGACCCTAACCCTAACCCTGGCCCTAACCCTACCAGAACAATATGTCATCATCTAGTACAGCTATTTCTGCACTATCCATGACCCTTAGGAAAAGAAGCACCCTAACCCTAACAATCCTACCCACACTCCAAACGTCAGGTACATGAATTGGAACCCTAAACCTCAACCTGCTCCTGACCCTAACCCTAACCCTAAGGCGCAGGACCAAATCACAATATCCAGGGGCTTGACATGTGGCATTATCCCTCCCCATCCCCACCAACTTATGCTAATACTAACTTTCCTACCCACACTGGAAGACACAGGCATTTCAATTTCAATGCTATCTATCACCCTGACCCTAACCCTAACCCTGGCCCTAACCCTACCAGAACAATATGTCATCATCTAGTACAGCTATTTCTGCACTATCCATGACCCTTAGGAAAAGAAGCACCCTAACCCTAACAATCCTACCCACACTCCAAACGTCAGGTACATGAATTGGAACCCTAAACCTCAACCTGCTCCTGACCCTAACCCTAACCCTAAGGCGCAGGACCAAATCACAATATCCAGGGGCTTGACATGTGGCATTATCCCTCCCCATCCCCACCAACTTACGCTAATACTAACTTTCCTACCCACACTGGAAGACACAGGCATTTCAATTTCAATGCTATCTATCACCCTGACCCTAACCCTAACCCTGGCCCTAACCCTACCAGAACAATATGTCATCATCTAGTACAGCTATTTCTGCACTATCCATGACCCTTAGGAAAAGAAGCACCCTAACCCTAACAATCCTACCCACACTCCAAACGTCAGGTACATGAATTGGAACCCTAAACCTCAACCTGCTCCTGACCCTAACCCTAACCCTAAGGCGCAGGACCAAATCACAATATCCAGGGGCTTGACATGTGGCATTATCCCTCCCCATCCCCACCAACTTATGCTAATACTAACTTTCCTACCCACACTGGAAGACACAGGCATTTCAATTTCAATGCTATCTATCACCCTGACCCTAACCCTAACCCTGGCCCTAACCCTACCAGAACAATATGTCATCATCTAGTACAGCTATTTCTGCACTATCCATGACCCTTAGGAAAAGAAGCACCCTAACCCTAACAATCCTACCCACACTCCAAACGTCAGGTACATGAATTGGAACCCTAAACCTCAACCTGCTCCTGACCCTAACCCTAACCCTAAGGCGCAGGACCAAATCACAATATCCAGGGGCTTGACATGTGGCATTATCCCTCCCCATCCCCACCAACTTACGCTAATACTAACTTTCCTACCCACACTGGAAGACACAGGCATTTCAATTTCAATGCTATCTATCACCCTGACCCTAACCCTAACCCTGGCCCTAACCCTACCAGAACAATATGTCATCATCTAGTACAGCTATTTCTGCACTATCCATGACCCTTAGGAAAAGAAGCACCCTAACCCTAACAATCCTACCCACACTCCAAACGTCAGGTACATGAATTGGAACCCTAAACCTCAACCTGCTCCTGACCCTAACCCTAACCCTAAGGCGCAGGACCAAATCACAATATCCAGGGGCTTGACATGTGGCATTATCCCTCCCCATCCCCACCAACTTACGCTAATACTAACTTTCCTACCCACACTGGAAGACACAGGCATTTCAATTTCAATGCTATCTATCACCCTGACCCTAACCCTAACCCTGGCCCTAACCCTACCAGAACAATATGTCATCATCTAGTACAGCTATTTCTGCACTATCCATGACCCTTAGGAAAAGAAGCACCCTAACCCTAACAATCCTACCCACACTCCAAACGTCAGGTACATGAATTGGAACCCTAAACCTCAACCTGCTCCTGACCCTAACCCTAACCCTAAGGCGCAGGACCAAATCACAATATCCAGGGGCTTGACATGTGGCATTATCCCTCCCCATCCCCACCAACTTACGCTAATACTAACTTTCCTACCCACACTGGAAGACACAGGCATTTCAATTTCAATGCTATCTATCACCCTGACCCTAACCCTAACCCTGGCCCTAACCCTACCAGAACAATATGTCATCATCTAGTACAGCTATTTCTGCACTATCCATGACCCTTAGGAAAAGAAGCACCCTAACCCTAACAATCCTACCCACACTCCAAACGTCAGGTACATGAATTGGAACCCTAAACCTCAACCTGCTCCTGACCCTAACCCTAACCCTAAGGCGCAGGACCAAATCACAATATCCAGGGGCTTGACATGTGGCATTATCCCTCCCCATCCCCACCAACTTACGCTAATACTAACTTTCCTACCCACACTGGAAGACACAGGCATTTCAATTTCAATGCTATCTATCACCCTGACCCTAACCCTAACCCTGGCCCTAACCCTACCAGAACAATATGTCATCATCTAGTACAGCTATTTCTGCACTATCCATGACCCTTAGGAAAAGAAGCACCCTAACCCTAACAATCCTACCCACACTCCAAACGTCAGGTACATGAATTGGAACCCTAAACCTCAACCTGCTCCTGACCCTAACCCTAACCCTAAGGCGCAGGACCAAATCACAATATCCAGGGGCTTGACATGTGGCATTATCCCTCCCCATCCCCACCAACTTATGCTAATACTAACTTTCCTACCCACACTGGAAGACACAGGCATTTCAATTTCAATGCTATCTATCACCCTGACCCTAACCCTAACCCTGGCCCTAACCCTACCAGAACAATATGTCATCATCTAGTACAGCTATTTCTGCACTATCCATGACCCTTAGGAAAAGAAGCACCCTAACCCTAACAATCCTACCCACACTCCAAACGTCAGGTACATGAATTGGAACCCTAAACCTCAACCTGCTCCTGACCCTAACCCTAACCCTAAGGCGCAGGACCAAATCACAATATCCAGGGGCTTGACATGTGGCATTATCCCTCCCCATCCCCACCAACTTATGCTAATACTAACTTTCCTACCCACACTGGAAGACACAGGCATTTCAATTTCAATGCTATCTATCACCCTGACCCTAACCCTAACCCTGGCCCTAACCCTACCAGAACAATATGTCATCATCTAGTACAGCTATTTCTGCACTATCCATGACCCTTAGGAAAAGAAGCACCCTAACCCTAACAATCCTACCCACACTCCAAACGTCAGGTACATGAATTGGAACCCTAAACCTCAACCTGCTCCTGACCCTAACCCTAACCCTAAGGCGCAGGACCAAATCACAATATCCAGGGGCTTGACATGTGGCATTATCCCTCCCCATCCCCACCAACTTACGCTAATACTAACTTTCCTACCCACACTGGAAGACACAGGCATTTCAATTTCAATGCTATCTATCACCCTGACCCTAACCCTAACCCTGGCCCTAACCCTACCAGAACAATATGTCATCATCTAGTACAGCTATTTCTGCACTATCCATGACCCTTAGGAAAAGAAGCACCCTAACCCTAACAATCCTACCCACACTCCAAACGTCAGGTACATGAATTGGAACCCTAAACCTCAACCTGCTCCTGACCCTAACCCTAACCCTAAGGCGCAGGACCAAATCACAATATCCAGGGGCTTGACATGTGGCATTATCCCTCCCCATCCCCACCAACTTACGCTAATACTAACTTTCCTACCCACACTGGAAGACACAGGCATTTCAATTTCAATGCTATCTATCACCCTGACCCTAACCCTAACCCTGGCCCTAACCCTACCAGAACAATATGTCATCATCTAGTACAGCTATTTCTGCACTATCCATGACCCTTAGGAAAAGAAGCACCCTAACCCTAACAATCCTACCCACACTCCAAACGTCAGGTACATGAATTGGAACCCTAAACCTCAACCTGCTCCTGACCCTAACCCTAACCCTAAGGCGCAGGACCAAATCACAATATCCAGGGGCTTGACATGTGGCATTATCCCTCCCCATCCCCACCAACTTACGCTAATACTAACTTTCCTACCCACACTGGAAGACACAGGCATTTCAATTTCAATGCTATCTATCACCCTGACCCTAACCCTAACCCTGGCCCTAACCCTACCAGAACAATATGTCATCATCTAGTACAGCTATTTCTGCACTATCCATGACCCTTAGGAAAAGAAGCACCCTAACCCTAACAATCCTACCCACACTCCAAACGTCAGGTACATGAATTGGAACCCTAAACCTCAACCTGCTCCTGACCCTAACCCTAACCCTAAGGCGCAGGACCAAATCACAATATCCAGGGGCTTGACATGTGGCATTATCCCTCCCCATCCCCACCAACTTACGCTAATACTAACTTTCCTACCCACACTGGAAGACACAGGCATTTCAATTTCAATGCTATCTATCACCCTGACCCTAACCCTAACCCTGGCCCTAACCCTACCAGAACAATATGTCATCATCTAGTACAGCTATTTCTGCACTATCCATGACCCTTAGGAAAAGAAGCACCCTAACCCTAACAATCCTACCCACACTCCAAACGTCAGGTACATGAATTGGAACCCTAAACCTCAACCTGCTCCTGACCCTAACCCTAACCCTAAGGCGCAGGACCAAATCACAATATCCAGGGGCTTGACATGTGGCATTATCCCTCCCCATCCCCACCAACTTATGCTAATACTAACTTTCCTACCCACACTGGAAGACACAGGCATTTCAATTTCAATGCTATCTATCACCCTGACCCTAACCCTAACCCTGGCCCTAACCCTACCAGAACAATATGTCATCATCTAGTACAGCTATTTCTGCACTATCCATGACCCTTAGGAAAAGAAGCACCCTAACCCTAACAATCCTACCCACACTCCAAACGTCAGGTACATGAATTGGAACCCTAAACCTCAACCTGCTCCTGACCCTAACCCTAACCCTAAGGCGCAGGACCAAATCACAATATCCAGGGGCTTGACATGTGGCATTATCCCTCCCCATCCCCACCAACTTATGCTAATACTAACTTTCCTACCCACACTGGAAGACACAGGCATTTCAATTTCAATGCTATCTATCACCCTGACCCTAACCCTAACCCTGGCCCTAACCCTACCAGAACAATATGTCATCATCTAGTACAGCTATTTCTGCACTATCCATGACCCTTAGGAAAAGAAGCACCCTAACCCTAACAATCCTACCCACACTCCAAACGTCAGGTACATGAATTGGAACCCTAAACCTCAACCTGCTCCTGACCCTAACCCTAACCCTAAGGCGCAGGACCAAATCACAATATCCAGGGGCTTGACATGTGGCATTATCCCTCCCCATCCCCACCAACTTACGCTAATACTAACTTTCCTACCCACACTGGAAGACACAGGCATTTCAATTTCAATGCTATCTATCACCCTGACCCTAACCCTAACCCTGGCCCTAACCCTACCAGAACAATATGTCATCATCTAGTACAGCTATTTCTGCACTATCCATGACCCTTAGGAAAAGAAGCACCCTAACCCTAACAATCCTACCCACACTCCAAACGTCAGGTACATGAATTGGAACCCTAAACCTCAACCTGCTCCTGACCCTAACCCTAACCCTAAGGCGCAGGACCAAATCACAATATCCAGGGGCTTGACATGTGGCATTATCCCTCCCCATCCCCACCAACTTATGCTAATACTAACTTTCCTACCCACACTGGAAGACACAGGCATTTCAATTTCAATGCTATCTATCACCCTGACCCTAACCCTAACCCTGGCCCTAACCCTACCAGAACAATATGTCATCATCTAGTACAGCTATTTCTGCACTATCCATGACCCTTAGGAAAAGAAGCACCCTAACCCTAACAATCCTACCCACACTCCAAACGTCAGGTACATGAATTGGAACCCTAAACCTCAACCTGCTCCTGACCCTAACCCTAACCCTAAGGCGCAGGACCAAATCACAATATCCAGGGGCTTGACATGTGGCATTATCCCTCCCCATCCCCACCAACTTATGCTAATACTAACTTTCCTACCCACACTGGAAGACACAGGCATTTCAATTTCAATGCTATCTATCACCCTGACCCTAACCCTAACCCTGGCCCTAACCCTACCAGAACAATATGTCATCATCTAGTACAGCTATTTCTGCACTATCCATGACCCTTAGGAAAAGAAGCACCCTAACCCTAACAATCCTACCCACACTCCAAACGTCAGGTACATGAATTGGAACCCTAAACCTCAACCTGCTCCTGACCCTAACCCTAACCCTAAGGCGCAGGACCAAATCACAATATCCAGGGGCTTGACATGTGGCATTATCCCTCCCCATCCCCACCAACTTACGCTAATACTAACTTTCCTACCCACACTGGAAGACACAGGCATTTCAATTTCAATGCTATCTATCACCCTGACCCTAACCCTAACCCTGGCCCTAACCCTACCAGAACAATATGTCATCATCTAGTACAGCTATTTCTGCACTATCCATGACCCTTAGGAAAAGAAGCACCCTAACCCTAACAATCCTACCCACACTCCAAACGTCAGGTACATGAATTGGAACCCTAAACCTCAACCTGCTCCTGACCCTAACCCTAACCCTAAGGCGCAGGACCAAATCACAATATCCAGGGGCTTGACATGTGGCATTATCCCTCCCCATCCCCACCAACTTACGCTAATACTAACTTTCCTACCCACACTGGAAGACACAGGCATTTCAATTTCAATGCTATCTATCACCCTGACCCTAACCCTAACCCTGGCCCTAACCCTACCAGAACAATATGTCATCATCTAGTACAGCTATTTCTGCACTATCCATGACCCTTAGGAAAAGAAGCACCCTAACCCTAACAATCCTACCCACACTCCAAACGTCAGGTACATGAATTGGAACCCTAAACCTCAACCTGCTCCTGACCCTAACCCTAACCCTAAGGCGCAGGACCAAATCACAATATCCAGGGGCTTGACATGTGGCATTATCCCTCCCCATCCCCACCAACTTACGCTAATACTAACTTTCCTACCCACACTGGAAGACACAGGCATTTCAATTTCAATGCTATCTATCACCCTGACCCTAACCCTAACCCTGGCCCTAACCCTACCAGAACAATATGTCATCATCTAGTACAGCTATTTCTGCACTATCCATGACCCTTAGGAAAAGAAGCACCCTAACCCTAACAATCCTACCCACACTCCAAACGTCAGGTACATGAATTGGAACCCTAAACCTCAACCTGCTCCTGACCCTAACCCTAACCCTAAGGCGCAGGACCAAATCACAATATCCAGGGGCTTGACATGTGGCATTATCCCTCCCCATCCCCACCAACTTATGCTAATACTAACTTTCCTACCCACACTGGAAGACACAGGCATTTCAATTTCAATGCTATCTATCACCCTGACCCTAACCCTAACCCTGGCCCTAACCCTACCAGAACAATATGTCATCATCTAGTACAGCTATTTCTGCACTATCCATGACCCTTAGGAAAAGAAGCACCCTAACCCTAACAATCCTACCCACACTCCAAACGTCAGGTACATGAATTGGAACCCTAAACCTCAACCTGCTCCTGACCCTAACCCTAACCCTAAGGCGCAGGACCAAATCACAATATCCAGGGGCTTGACATGTGGCATTATCCCTCCCCATCCCCACCAACTTACGCTAATACTAACTTTCCTACCCACACTGGAAGACACAGGCATTTCAATTTCAATGCTATCTATCACCCTGACCCTAACCCTAACCCTGGCCCTAACCCTACCAGAACAATATGTCATCATCTAGTACAGCTATTTCTGCACTATCCATGACCCTTAGGAAAAGAAGCACCCTAACCCTAACAATCCTACCCACACTCCAAACGTCAGGTACATGAATTGGAACCCTAAACCTCAACCTGCTCCTGACCCTAACCCTAACCCTAAGGCGCAGGACCAAATCACAATATCCAGGGGCTTGACATGTGGCATTATCCCTCCCCATCCCCACCAACTTACGCTAATACTAACTTTCCTACCCACACTGGAAGACACAGGCATTTCAATTTCAATGCTATCTATCACCCTGACCCTAACCCTAACCCTGGCCCTAACCCTACCAGAACAATATGTCATCATCTAGTACAGCTATTTCTGCACTATCCATGACCCTTAGGAAAAGAAGCACCCTAACCCTAACAATCCTACCCACACTCCAAACGTCAGGTACATGAATTGGAACCCTAAACCTCAACCTGCTCCTGACCCTAACCCTAACCCTAAGGCGCAGGACCAAATCACAATATCCAGGGGCTTGACATGTGGCATTATCCCTCCCCATCCCCACCAACTTATGCTAATACTAACTTTCCTACCCACACTGGAAGACACAGGCATTTCAATTTCAATGCTATCTATCACCCTGACCCTAACCCTAACCCTGGCCCTAACCCTACCAGAACAATATGTCATCATCTAGTACAGCTATTTCTGCACTATCCATGACCCTTAGGAAAAGAAGCACCCTAACCCTAACAATCCTACCCACACTCCAAACGTCAGGTACATGAATTGGAACCCTAAACCTCAACCTGCTCCTGACCCTAACCCTAACCCTAAGGCGCAGGACCAAATCACAATATCCAGGGGCTTGACATGTGGCATTATCCCTCCCCATCCCCACCAACTTACGCTAATACTAACTTTCCTACCCACACTGGAAGACACAGGCATTTCAATTTCAATGCTATCTATCACCCTGACCCTAACCCTAACCCTGGCCCTAACCCTACCAGAACAATATGTCATCATCTAGTACAGCTATTTCTGCACTATCCATGACCCTTAGGAAAAGAAGCACCCTAACCCTAACAATCCTACCCACACTCCAAACGTCAGGTACATGAATTGGAACCCTAAACCTCAACCTGCTCCTGACCCTAACCCTAACCCTAAGGCGCAGGACCAAATCACAATATCCAGGGGCTTGACATGTGGCATTATCCCTCCCCATCCCCACCAACTTATGCTAATACTAACTTTCCTACCCACACTGGAAGACACAGGCATTTCAATTTCAATGCTATCTATCACCCTGACCCTAACCCTAACCCTGGCCCTAACCCTACCAGAACAATATGTCATCATCTAGTACAGCTATTTCTGCACTATCCATGACCCTTAGGAAAAGAAGCACCCTAACCCTAACAATCCTACCCACACTCCAAACGTCAGGTACATGAATTGGAACCCTAAACCTCAACCTGCTCCTGACCCTAACCCTAACCCTAAGGCGCAGGACCAAATCACAATATCCAGGGGCTTGACATGTGGCATTATCCCTCCCCATCCCCACCAACTTACGCTAATACTAACTTTCCTACCCACACTGGAAGACACAGGCATTTCAATTTCAATGCTATCTATCACCCTGACCCTAACCCTAACCCTGGCCCTAACCCTACCAGAACAATATGTCATCATCTAGTACAGCTATTTCTGCACTATCCATGACCCTTAGGAAAAGAAGCACCCTAACCCTAACAATCCTACCCACACTCCAAACGTCAGGTACATGAATTGGAACCCTAAACCTCAACCTGCTCCTGACCCTAACCCTAACCCTAAGGCGCAGGACCAAATCACAATATCCAGGGGCTTGACATGTGGCATTATCCCTCCCCATCCCCACCAACTTACGCTAATACTAACTTTCCTACCCACACTGGAAGACACAGGCATTTCAATTTCAATGCTATCTATCACCCTGACCCTAACCCTAACCCTGGCCCTAACCCTACCAGAACAATATGTCATCATCTAGTACAGCTATTTCTGCACTATCCATGACCCTTAGGAAAAGAAGCACCCTAACCCTAACAATCCTACCCACACTCCAAACGTCAGGTACATGAATTGGAACCCTAAACCTCAACCTGCTCCTGACCCTAACCCTAACCCTAAGGCGCAGGACCAAATCACAATATCCAGGGGCTTGACATGTGGCATTATCCCTCCCCATCCCCACCAACTTATGCTAATACTAACTTTCCTACCCACACTGGAAGACACAGGCATTTCAATTTCAATGCTATCTATCACCCTGACCCTAACCCTAACCCTGGCCCTAACCCTACCAGAACAATATGTCATCATCTAGTACAGCTATTTCTGCACTATCCATGACCCTTAGGAAAAGAAGCACCCTAACCCTAACAATCCTACCCACACTCCAAACGTCAGGTACATGAATTGGAACCCTAAACCTCAACCTGCTCCTGACCCTAACCCTAACCCTAAGGCGCAGGACCAAATCACAATATCCAGGGGCTTGACATGTGGCATTATCCCTCCCCATCCCCACCAACTTACGCTAATACTAACTTTCCTACCCACACTGGAAGACACAGGCATTTCAATTTCAATGCTATCTATCACCCTGACCCTAACCCTAACCCTGGCCCTAACCCTACCAGAACAATATGTCATCATCTAGTACAGCTATTTCTGCACTATCCATGACCCTTAGGAAAAGAAGCACCCTAACCCTAACAATCCTACCCACACTCCAAACGTCAGGTACATGAATTGGAACCCTAAACCTCAACCTGCTCCTGACCCTAACCCTAACCCTAAGGCGCAGGACCAAATCACAATATCCAGGGGCTTGACATGTGGCATTATCCCTCCCCATCCCCACCAACTTACGCTAATACTAACTTTCCTACCCACACTGGAAGACACAGGCATTTCAATTTCAATGCTATCTATCACCCTGACCCTAACCCTAACCCTGGCCCTAACCCTACCAGAACAATATGTCATCATCTAGTACAGCTATTTCTGCACTATCCATGACCCTTAGGAAAAGAAGCACCCTAACCCTAACAATCCTACCCACACTCCAAACGTCAGGTACATGAATTGGAACCCTAAACCTCAACCTGCTCCTGACCCTAACCCTAACCCTAAGGCGCAGGACCAAATCACAATATCCAGGGGCTTGACATGTGGCATTATCCCTCCCCATCCCCACCAACTTATGCTAATACTAACTTTCCTACCCACACTGGAAGACACAGGCATTTCAATTTCAATGCTATCTATCACCCTGACCCTAACCCTAACCCTGGCCCTAACCCTACCAGAACAATATGTCATCATCTAGTACAGCTATTTCTGCACTATCCATGACCCTTAGGAAAAGAAGCACCCTAACCCTAACAATCCTACCCACACTCCAAACGTCAGGTACATGAATTGGAACCCTAAACCTCAACCTGCTCCTGACCCTAACCCTAACCCTAAGGCGCAGGACCAAATCACAATATCCAGGGGCTTGACATGTGGCATTATCCCTCCCCATCCCCACCAACTTATGCTAATACTAACTTTCCTACCCACACTGGAAGACACAGGCATTTCAATTTCAATGCTATCTATCACCCTGACCCTAACCCTAACCCTGGCCCTAACCCTACCAGAACAATATGTCATCATCTAGTACAGCTATTTCTGCACTATCCATGACCCTTAGGAAAAGAAGCACCCTAACCCTAACAATCCTACCCACACTCCAAACGTCAGGTACATGAATTGGAACCCTAAACCTCAACCTGCTCCTGACCCTAACCCTAACCCTAAGGCGCAGGACCAAATCACAATATCCAGGGGCTTGACATGTGGCATTATCCCTCCCCATCCCCACCAACTTACGCTAATACTAACTTTCCTACCCACACTGGAAGACACAGGCATTTCAATTTCAATGCTATCTATCACCCTGACCCTAACCCTAACCCTGGCCCTAACCCTACCAGAACAATATGTCATCATCTAGTACAGCTATTTCTGCACTATCCATGACCCTTAGGAAAAGAAGCACCCTAACCCTAACAATCCTACCCACACTCCAAACGTCAGGTACATGAATTGGAACCCTAAACCTCAACCTGCTCCTGACCCTAACCCTAACCCTAAGGCGCAGGACCAAATCACAATATCCAGGGGCTTGACATGTGGCATTATCCCTCCCCATCCCCACCAACTTATGCTAATACTAACTTTCCTACCCACACTGGAAGACACAGGCATTTCAATTTCAATGCTATCTATCACCCTGACCCTAACCCTAACCCTGGCCCTAACCCTACCAGAACAATATGTCATCATCTAGTACAGCTATTTCTGCACTATCCATGACCCTTAGGAAAAGAAGCACCCTAACCCTAACAATCCTACCCACACTCCAAACGTCAGGTACATGAATTGGAACCCTAAACCTCAACCTGCTCCTGACCCTAACCCTAACCCTAAGGCGCAGGACCAAATCACAATATCCAGGGGCTTGACATGTGGCATTATCCCTCCCCATCCCCACCAACTTATGCTAATACTAACTTTCCTACCCACACTGGAAGACACAGGCATTTCAATTTCAATGCTATCTATCACCCTGACCCTAACCCTAACCCTGGCCCTAACCCTACCAGAACAATATGTCATCATCTAGTACAGCTATTTCTGCACTATCCATGACCCTTAGGAAAAGAAGCACCCTAACCCTAACAATCCTACCCACACTCCAAACGTCAGGTACATGAATTGGAACCCTAAACCTCAACCTGCTCCTGACCCTAACCCTAACCCTAAGGCGCAGGACCAAATCACAATATCCAGGGGCTTGACATGTGGCATTATCCCTCCCCATCCCCACCAACTTACGCTAATACTAACTTTCCTACCCACACTGGAAGACACAGGCATTTCAATTTCAATGCTATCTATCACCCTGACCCTAACCCTAACCCTGGCCCTAACCCTACCAGAACAATATGTCATCATCTAGTACAGCTATTTCTGCACTATCCATGACCCTTAGGAAAAGAAGCACCCTAACCCTAACAATCCTACCCACACTCCAAACGTCAGGTACATGAATTGGAACCCTAAACCTCAACCTGCTCCTGACCCTAACCCTAACCCTAAGGCGCAGGACCAAATCACAATATCCAGGGGCTTGACATGTGGCATTATCCCTCCCCATCCCCACCAACTTATGCTAATACTAACTTTCCTACCCACACTGGAAGACACAGGCATTTCAATTTCAATGCTATCTATCACCCTGACCCTAACCCTAACCCTGGCCCTAACCCTACCAGAACAATATGTCATCATCTAGTACAGCTATTTCTGCACTATCCATGACCCTTAGGAAAAGAAGCACCCTAACCCTAACAATCCTACCCACACTCCAAACGTCAGGTACATGAATTGGAACCCTAAACCTCAACCTGCTCCTGACCCTAACCCTAACCCTAAGGCGCAGGACCAAATCACAATATCCAGGGGCTTGACATGTGGCATTATCCCTCCCCATCCCCACCAACTTATGCTAATACTAACTTTCCTACCCACACTGGAAGACACAGGCATTTCAATTTCAATGCTATCTATCACCCTGACCCTAACCCTAACCCTGGCCCTAACCCTACCAGAACAATATGTCATCATCTAGTACAGCTATTTCTGCACTATCCATGACCCTTAGGAAAAGAAGCACCCTAACCCTAACAATCCTACCCACACTCCAAACGTCAGGTACATGAATTGGAACCCTAAACCTCAACCTGCTCCTGACCCTAACCCTAACCCTAAGGCGCAGGACCAAATCACAATATCCAGGGGCTTGACATGTGGCATTATCCCTCCCCATCCCCACCAACTTATGCTAATACTAACTTTCCTACCCACACTGGAAGACACAGGCATTTCAATTTCAATGCTATCTATCACCCTGACCCTAACCCTAACCCTGGCCCTAACCCTACCAGAACAATATGTCATCATCTAGTACAGCTATTTCTGCACTATCCATGACCCTTAGGAAAAGAAGCACCCTAACCCTAACAATCCTACCCACACTCCAAACGTCAGGTACATGAATTGGAACCCTAAACCTCAACCTGCTCCTGACCCTAACCCTAACCCTAAGGCGCAGGACCAAATCACAATATCCAGGGGCTTGACATGTGGCATTATCCCTCCCCATCCCCACCAACTTACGCTAATACTAACTTTCCTACCCACACTGGAAGACACAGGCATTTCAATTTCAATGCTATCTATCACCCTGACCCTAACCCTAACCCTGGCCCTAACCCTACCAGAACAATATGTCATCATCTAGTACAGCTATTTCTGCACTATCCATGACCCTTAGGAAAAGAAGCACCCTAACCCTAACAATCCTACCCACACTCCAAACGTCAGGTACATGAATTGGAACCCTAAACCTCAACCTGCTCCTGACCCTAACCCTAACCCTAAGGCGCAGGACCAAATCACAATATCCAGGGGCTTGACATGTGGCATTATCCCTCCCCATCCCCACCAACTTATGCTAATACTAACTTTCCTACCCACACTGGAAGACACAGGCATTTCAATTTCAATGCTATCTATCACCCTGACCCTAACCCTAACCCTGGCCCTAACCCTACCAGAACAATATGTCATCATCTAGTACAGCTATTTCTGCACTATCCATGACCCTTAGGAAAAGAAGCACCCTAACCCTAACAATCCTACCCACACTCCAAACGTCAGGTACATGAATTGGAACCCTAAACCTCAACCTGCTCCTGACCCTAACCCTAACCCTAAGGCGCAGGACCAAATCACAATATCCAGGGGCTTGACATGTGGCATTATCCCTCCCCATCCCCACCAACTTATGCTAATACTAACTTTCCTACCCACACTGGAAGACACAGGCATTTCAATTTCAATGCTATCTATCACCCTGACCCTAACCCTAACCCTGGCCCTAACCCTACCAGAACAATATGTCATCATCTAGTACAGCTATTTCTGCACTATCCATGACCCTTAGGAAAAGAAGCACCCTAACCCTAACAATCCTACCCACACTCCAAACGTCAGGTACATGAATTGGAACCCTAAACCTCAACCTGCTCCTGACCCTAACCCTAACCCTAAGGCGCAGGACCAAATCACAATATCCAGGGGCTTGACATGTGGCATTATCCCTCCCCATCCCCACCAACTTATGCTAATACTAACTTTCCTACCCACACTGGAAGACACAGGCATTTCAATTTCAATGCTATCTATCACCCTGACCCTAACCCTAACCCTGGCCCTAACCCTACCAGAACAATATGTCATCATCTAGTACAGCTATTTCTGCACTATCCATGACCCTTAGGAAAAGAAGCACCCTAACCCTAACAATCCTACCCACACTCCAAACGTCAGGTACATGAATTGGAACCCTAAACCTCAACCTGCTCCTGACCCTAACCCTAACCCTAAGGCGCAGGACCAAATCACAATATCCAGGGGCTTGACATGTGGCATTATCCCTCCCCATCCCCACCAACTTATGCTAATACTAACTTTCCTACCCACACTGGAAGACACAGGCATTTCAATTTCAATGCTATCTATCACCCTGACCCTAACCCTAACCCTGGCCCTAACCCTACCAGAACAATATGTCATCATCTAGTACAGCTATTTCTGCACTATCCATGACCCTTAGGAAAAGAAGCACCCTAACCCTAACAATCCTACCCACACTCCAAACGTCAGGTACATGAATTGGAACCCTAAACCTCAACCTGCTCCTGACCCTAACCCTAACCCTAAGGCGCAGGACCAAATCACAATATCCAGGGGCTTGACATGTGGCATTATCCCTCCCATCCCCACCAACTTACGCTAATACTAACTTTCCTACCCACACTGGAAGACACAGGCATTTCAATTTCAATGCTATCTATCACCCTGACCCTAACCCTAACCCTGGCCCTAACCCTACCAGAACAATATGTCATCATCTAGTACAGCTATTTCTGCACTATCCATGACCCTTAGGAAAAGAAGCACCCTAACCCTAACAATCCTACCCACACTCCAAACGTCAGGTACATGAATTGGAACCCTAAACCTCAACCTGCTCCTGACCCTAACCCTAACCCTAAGGCGCAGGACCAAATCACAATATCCAGGGGCTTGACATGTGGCATTATCCCTCCCCATCCCCACCAACTTACGCTAATACTAACTTTCCTACCCACACTGGAAGACACAGGCATTTCAATTTCAATGCTATCTATCACCCTGACCCTAACCCTAACCCTGGCCCTAACCCTACCAGAACAATATGTCATCATCTAGTACAGCTATTTCTGCACTATCCATGACCCTTAGGAAAAGAAGCACCCTAACCCTAACAATCCTACCCACACTCCAAACGTCAGGTACATGAATTGGAACCCTAAACCTCAACCTGCTCCTGACCCTAACCCTAACCCTAAGGCGCAGGACCAAATCACAATATCCAGGGGCTTGACATGTGGCATTATCCTCCCCATCCCCACCAACTTATGCTAATACTAACTTTCCTACCCACACTGGAAGACACAGGCATTTCAATTTCAATGCTATCTATCACCCTGACCCTAACCCTAACCCTGGCGCCAACCCTACCAGAACAATATGTCATCATCTAGTACAGCTATTTCTGCACTATCCATGACCCTTAGGAAAAGAAGCACCCTAACCCTAACAATCCTACCCACACTCCAAACGTCAGGTACATGAATTGGAACCCTGAACCTCAACCTGCTCCTGACCCTAACCCTAACCCTAAGGCGCAGGACCAAATCACAATATCCAGGGGCTTGACATGTGGCATTATCCCTCCCCATCCCCACCAACTTACGCTAATACTAACTTTCCTACCCACACTGGAAGACACAGGCATTTCAATTTCAATGCTATCTATCACCCTGACCCTAACCCTAACCCTGGCCCTAACCCTACCAGAACAATATGTCATCATCTAGTACAGCTATTTCTGCACTATCCATGACCCTTAGGAAAAGAAGCACCCTAACCCTAACAATCCTACCCACACTCCAAACGTCAGGTACATGAATTGGAACCCTAAACCTCAACCTGCTCCTGACCCTAACCCTAACCCTAAGGCGCAGGACCAAATCACAATATCCAGGGGCTTGACATGTGGCATTATCCCTCCCCATCCCCACCAACTTACGCTAATACTAACTTTCCTACCCACACTGGAAGACACAGGCATTTCAATTTCAATGCTATCTATCACCCTGACCCTAACCCTAACCCTGGCCCTAACCCTACCAGAACAATATGTCATCATCTAGTACAGCTATTTCTGCACTATCCATGACCCTTAGGAAAAGAAGCACCCTAACCCTAACAATCCTACCCACACTCCAAACGTCAGGTACATGAATTGGAACCCTAAACCTCAACCTGCTCCTGACCCTAACCCTAACCCTAAGGCGCAGGACCAAATCACAATATCCAGGGGCTTGACATGTGGCATTATCCCTCCCCATCCCCACCAACTTACGCTAATACTAACTTTCCTACCCACACTGGAAGACACAGGCATTTCAATTTCAATGCTATCTATCACCTGACCCTAACCCTAACCCTGGCCCTAACCCTACCAGAACAATAGTCATCATCTAGTACAGCTATTTCTGCACTATCCATGACCCTTAGGAAAAGAAGCAACCC